>NW_027509208.1:40722500-40772500 GCF_051911475.1 Siphateles boraxobius | reverse complement strand
AATGAACCTCATTGGTTCTTGCTGAAGCTCAAACGTGCTGAGTAACACGAGAATGAACCTCATTGGTTCTTGCTGAAGCTCAAACCTGCTGTTTAACACGAGAATTAACCTCATTGGTTCTTGCTGAAGCTCAAACGTGCTGCGTAACACGAGAATTAACCTCATTGGTTTTTTGCTGAAGCTCAAACGTGCTGCGTAACACGAGAATTAACCTCATTGGTTCTTGTTGAAGCTCAAACGTGCTGCGTTACATCATAATTAACCGCATTGGTTCTTGCTGAAGCTCAAACGTGCTGCGTAACACGAGAATGAACCTCATTGGTTCTTGTTGAAGCTCAAACGTGCTGCGTTACATAATAATTAACCGCATTGGTTCTTGCTGAAGCTCAAACTTGCTGCATAACACGAGAATTAACCTCATTGGTTCTTGCTGAAGCTCAAACGTGCTGAGTAACACGAGAATGAACCTCATTGGTTCTTGTTGAAGCTCAAACGTGCTGCGTTACATAATAATTAACCGCATTGGTTCTTGCTGAAGCTCAAACGTGCTGCGTAACACGAGAATTAACCTCATTGGTTCTTGCTGAAGCTCAAACTTGCTGTGTAACACGAGAATTAACCTAATTGTTTTTTTCTGAAGCTCAAACGTGCTGCGTAACACAAGAATTAACCTCATTGGTTCTTGCTGAAGCTCAAACTTGCTGTGTAACACGAGAATTAACCTCATTGGTTCTTGCTGAAGCTCAAACGTGCTGAGTAACACGAGAATGAACCTCATTGGTTCTTGCTGAAGCTCAAACGTGCTGTTTAACACGAGAATGAACCTCATTGGTTCTTGCTGAAGCTCAAACGTGCTGAGTAACACGAGAATGAACCTCATTGGTTCTTGCTGAAGCTCAAACCTGCTGTTTAACACGAGAATTAACCTCATTGGTTCTTGCTGAAGCTCAAACGTGCTGAGTAACACGAGAATGAACCTCATTGGTTCTTGCTGAAGCTCAAACGTGCTGAGTAACACGAGAATTAACCTCATTGGTTCTTGCTGAAGCTCAAACTTGCTGCGTAACACGAGAATGAACCTCATTGGTTCTTGCTGAAGCTCAAACGTGCTGAGTAACACGAGAATGAACCTCATTGGTTCTTGCTGAAGCTCAAACGTGCTGTTTAACACGAGAATTAACCTCATTGGTTCTTGCTGAAGCTCAAACGTGCTGAGTAACACGAGAATGAACCTCATTGGTTCTTGCTGAAGCTCAAACGTGCTGAGTAACACGAGAATGAACCTCATTGGTTCTTGCTGAAGCTCAAACTTGCAGCGTAACACGAGAATGAACCTCATTGGTTCTTGCTGAAGCTCAAACTTGCTGCGTAACACGAGAATTAACCTCATTGGTTCTTGCTGAAGCTTAAACGTGCTGAGTAACACGAGAATGAACCTCATTGGTTCTTGCTGAAGCTCAAACTGGCTGCTTAACACGAGAATGAACCTCATTGGTTCTTGCTGAAGCTCAAACTTGCAGCGTAACACGAGAATGAACCTCATTGGTTCTTGCTGAAGCTCAAACTTGCAGCGTAACACGAGAATGAACCTCATTGGTTCTTGCTGAAGCTCAAACTTGCAGCGTAACACGAGAATGAACCTCATTGGTTCTTGCTGAAGCTCAAACGTGCTGCATAACAAGAGAATGAACCTCATTGGTTCTTGCTGAAGCTCAAACGTGCTGCATAACACGAGAATGAACCTCATTGGTTCTTGCTGAAGCCCAAACGTGCTGTTTAACACGAGAATGAACCTCATTGGTTCTTGCTGAAGTTCAAACGTGCTGCGTAACACAAGAATGAACCTCATTGGTTCTTGCTGAAGCTCAAACGTGCTGTTTAACACGAGAATGAACCTCATTGGTTCTTCCTGAAGCTCAAACTTGCTATGTAACAAGAGAATTAACCTCATTGGTTCTTGTTAAAGCTCAAACGTGCTGCGTAACACGAGAATGAACCTAATTGGTTCTTGCAGAAGCTCAAACGTGCAGCGTAACACGAGAATTAACCTCATTGGTTCTTGCTGAAGCTCAAACGTGCGGCGTAACACGAGAAGTAATCTCATTGGTTCTTGCTGAAGCTCAAACTTGCTGTGTAACACGAGAATTAACCTAATTGGTTTTTGCTGAAGCTCAAACGTGCTGAGTAACACGAGAATGAACCTCATTGGTTCTTACTGAAGCTCAAACGTGCTGCGTAACACGAGAATTAACCTCATTGGTTCTTGCTGAAGCTCAAACGTGCTGCGTAACACGAGAATTAACCTCATTGGTTCTTGCTGCAGCTCAAACGTGCTGAGTAACACGAGAATGAACCTCATTGGTTCTTGCTGAAGCTCAAACGTGCTGCGTAAAACAAGAATTAACCTCATTGGTTCTTGCTGAAGCTCAAACGTGCTGTGTTACACGAGAATTAACCTAATTGGTTTTTGCTGAAGCTCAAACGTGCTGAGTAACACGTGAATGAACCTCATTGGTTCTTGCTGAAGCTCAAACGTGCTGTGTAACACGAGAATTAACCTCATTGGTTCTTGCTGCAGCTCAAACGTGCTGAGTAACACGAGAATGAACCTCATTGGTTCTTGCTGAAGCTCAAACGTGCTGCGTAAAACGAGAATTAACCTCATTGGTTCTTGCTGAAGCTCAAACGTGCTGTGTTACACGAGAATTAACCTAATTGGTTTTTGCTGAAGCTCAAACGTGCTGAGTAACACGTGAATGAACCTCATTGGTTCTTGCTGAAGCTCAAACGTGCTGTTTAACAAGAGAATGAACCTCATTGGTTCTTGCTGAAGCTCAAACGTGCTGCGTAACACGAGAATGAACCTCATTGGTTCTTACTGAAGCTCAAACGTGCTGTTTAACAAGAGAATGAACCTCATTGGTTCTTGCTGAAGCTCAAACGTGCTGCGTAACACGAGAATGAACCTCATTGGTTCTTGCTGAAGCTCGAACTTGCTACGTAACACGAGAATGAACCTCATTGGTTCTTGCTGAAGCTCAAACGTGCTGCGTAACACGAGAATGAACCTCATTGGTTCTTGCTGAAGCTCAAACGTGCTGAGTAACACGAGAATGAACCTCATTGGTTCTTGCTGAAGCTCAAACCTGCTGTTTAACACGAGAATTAACCTCATTGGTTCTTGCTGAAGCTCAAACGTGCTGCGTAACACGAGAATTAACCTCATTGGTTTTTTGCTGAAGCTCAAACGTGCTGCGTAACACGAGAATTAACCTCATTGGTTCTTGCTGAAGCTCAAACGTGCTGCGTAAAACGAGAATTAACCTCATTGGTTCTTGCTGAAGCTCAAACGTGCTGAGTAACACGAGAATGAACCTCATTGGTTCTTGTTGAAGCTCAAACGCGCTGCGTTACATAATAATTAACCGCATTGGTTCTTGCTGAAGCTCAAACGTGCTGCGTAACACGAGAATTAACCTCATTGGTTCTTGCTGAAGCTCAAACTTGCTGTGTAACACGAGAATTAACCTAATTGTTTTTTCTGAAGCTCAAACGTGCTGCGTAACACAAGAATTAACCTCATTGGTTCTTGCTGAAGCTCAAACTTGCTGTGTAACACGAGAATTAACCTCATTGGTTCTTGCTGAAGCTCAAACGTGCTGAGTAACACGAGAATGAACCTCATTGGTTCTTGCTGAAGCTCAAACGTGCTGTTTAACACGAGAATGAACCTCATTGGTTCTTGCTGAAGCTCAAACGTGCTGAGTAACACGAGAATGAACCTCTTTGGTTCTTGCTGAAGCTCAAACGTGCTGTTTAACACGAGAATTAACCTCATTGGTTCTTGCTGAAGCTCAAACGTGCTGAGTAACACGAGAATGAACCTCATTGGTTCTTGCTGAAGCTCAAACGTGCTGAGTAACACGAGAATTAACCTCATTGGTTCTTGCTGAAGCTCAAACTTGCTGCGTAACACGAGAATGAACCTCATTGGTTCTTGCTGAAGCTCAAACGTGCTGAGTAACACGAGAATGAACCTCATTGGTTCTTGCTGAAGCTCAAACGTGCTGTTTAACACGAGAATTAACCTCATTGGTTCTTGCTGAAGCTCAAACGTACTGAGTAACACGAGAATGAACCTCATTGGTTCTTGCTGAAGCTCAAACGTGCTGAGTAACACGAGAATGAACCTCATTGGTTCTTGCTGAAGCTCAAACTTGCAGCGTAACACGAGAATGAACCTCATTGGTTCTTGCTGAAGCTCAAACTTGCTGCGTAACACGAGAATTAACCTCATTGGTTCTTGCTGAAGCTCAAACGTGCTGAGTAACACGAGAATGAACCTCATTGGTTCTTGCTGAAGCTCAAACTGGCTGCTTAACACGAGAATGAACCTCATTGGTTCTTGCTGAAGCTCAAACTTGCAGCGTAACACGAGAATGAACCTCATTGGTTCTTGCTGAAGCTCAAACTTGCAGCGTAACACGAGAATGAACCTCATTGGTTCTTGCTGAAGCTCAAACTTGCAGCGTAACACGAGAATGAACCTCATTGGTTCTTGCTGAAGCTCAAACGTGCTGCATAACAAGAGAATGAACCTCATTGGTTCTTGCTGAAGCTCAAACGTGCTGCATAACACGAGAATGAACCTCATTGGTTCTTGCTGAAGCCCAAACGTGCTGTTTAACACGAGAATGAACCTCATTGGTTCTTGCTGAAGTTCAAACGTGCTGCGTAACACAAGAATGAACCTCATTGGTTCTTGCTGAAGCTCAAACGTGCTGTTTAACACGAGAATGAACCTCATTGGTTCTTCCTGAAGCTCAAACTTGCTATGTAACAAGAGAATTAACCTCATTGGTTCTTGTTAAAGCTCAAACGTGCTGCGTAACACGAGAATGAACCTAATTGGTTCTTGCAGAAGCTCAAACGTGCTGCGTAACACGAGAATTAACCTCATTGGTTCTTGCTGAAGCTCAAACGTGCGGCGTAACACGAGAAGTAATCTCATTGGTTCTTGCTGAAGCTCAAACTTGCTGTGTAACACGAGAATTAACCTAATTGGTTTTTGCTGAAGCTCAAACGTGCTGAGTAACACGAGAATGAACCTCATTGGTTCTTACTGAAGCTCAAACGTGCTGCGTAACACGAGAATTAACCTCATTGGTTCTTGCTGAAGCTCAAACGTGCTGCGTAACACGAGAATTAACCTCATTGGTTCTTGCTGCAGCTCAAACGTGCTGAGTAACACGAGAATGAACCTCATTGGTTCTTGCTGAAGCTCAAACGTGCTGCGTAAAACAAGAATTAACCTCATTGGTTCTTGCTGAAGCTCAAACGTGCTGTGTTACACGAGAATTAACCTAATTGGTTTTTGCTGAAGCTCAAACGTGCTGAGTAACACGTGAATGAACCTCATTGGTTCTTGCTGAAGCTCAAACGTGCTGTGTAACACGAGAATTAACCTCATTGGTTCTTGCTGCAGCTCAAACGTGCTGAGTAACACGAGAATGAACCTCATTGGTTCTTGCTGAAGCTCAAACGTGCTGCGTAAAACGAGAATTAACCTCATTGGTTCTTGCTGAAGCTCAAACGTGCTGTGTTACACGAGAATTAACCTAATTGGTTTTTGCTGAAGCTCAAACGTGCTGAGTAACACGTGAATGAACCTCATTGGTTCTTGCTGAAGCTCAAACGTGCTGTTTAACAAGAGAATGAACCTCATTGGTTCTTGCTGAAGCTCAAACGTGCTGCGTAACACGAGAATGAACCTCATTGGTTCTTACTGAAGCTCAAACGTGCTGTTTAACAAGAGAATGAACCTCATTGGTTCTTGCTGAAGCTCAAACGTGCTGCGTAACACGAGAATGAACCTCATTGGTTCTTGCTGAAGCTCGAACTTGCTACGTAACACGAGAATGAACCTCATTGGTTCTTGCTGAAGCTCAAACGTGCAGCGTAACACGAGAATGAACCTTATTGGTTCTTGCTGAAGCTCAAACTTGCAGCGTAACACGAGAATGAACCTCATTGGTTCTTGCTGAAGCTCAAACTTGCTGCGTAACACGAGAATTAACCTCATTGGTTCTTGCTGAAGCTTAAACGTGCTGAGTAACACGAGAATGAACCTCATTGGTTCTTGCTGAAGCTCAAACTGGCTGCTTAACACGAGAATGAACCTCATTGGTTCTTGCTGAAGCTCAAACTTGCAGCGTAACACGAGAATGAACCTCATTGGTTCTTGCTGAAGCTCAAACTTGCAGCGTAACACGAGAATGAACCTCATTGGTTCTTGCTGAAGCTCAAACTTGCAGCGTAACACGAGAATGAACCTCATTGGTTCTTGCTGAAGCTCAAACGTGCTGCATAACACGAGAATGAACCTCATTGGTTCTTGCTGAAGCTCAAACGTGCTGCATAACACGAGAATGAACCTCATTGGTTCTTGCTGAAGCTCAAACGTGCTGTTTAACACGAGAATGAACCTCATTGGTTCTTGCTGAAGCTCAAACGTGCTGCGTAACACAAGAATGAACCTCATTGGTTCTTGCTGAAGCTCAAACGTGCTGTTTAACACGAGAATGAACCTCATTGGTTCTTCCTGAAGCTCAAACTTGCTATGTAACAAGAGAATTAACCTCATTGGTTCTTGTTAAAGCTCAAACGTGCTGCGTAACACGAGAATGAACCTAATTGGTTCTTGCAGAAGCTCAAACGTGCTGCGTAACACGAGAATTAACCTCATTGGTTCTTGCTGAAGCTCAAACGTGCGGCGTAACACGAGAAGTAACCTCATTGGTTCTTGCTGAAGCTCAAACTTGCTGTGTAACACGAGAATTAACCTAATTGGTTTTTGCTGAAGCTCAAACGTGCTGAGTAACACGAGAATGAACCTCATTGGTTCTTACTGAAGCTCAAACGTGCTGCGTAACACGAGAATTAACCTCATTGGTTCTTGCTGAAGCTCAAACGTGCTGCGTAACACGAGAATTAACCTCATTGGTTCTTGCTGCAGCTCAAACGTGCTGAGTAACACGAGAATGAACCTCATTGGTTCTTGCTGAAGCTCAAACGTGCTGCGTAAAACGAGAATTAACCTCATTGGTTCTTGCTGAAGCTCAAACGTGCTGTGTTACACGAGAATTAACCTAATTGGTTTTTGCTGAAGCTCAAACGTGCTGAGTAATACGTGAATGAACCTCATTGGTTCTTGCTGAAGCTCAAACGTGCTGTGTAACACGAGAATGAACCTCATTGGTTCTTGCTGAAGCTCAAACTTGCTACGTAACACGAAAATGAACCTCATTGGTTCTTGCTGAAGCTCAAACGTGCTGCGTAACACGAGAATTAACCTCACTGGTTCTTACTGAAGCTCAAACTTGCTGCGTAACACGAGAATTAACCTCATTGGTTCTTGCTGAAGCTCAAACTTGCTGTGTAACACGAGAATGAACCTCATTGGTTCTTGCTGAAGCTCAAACTTGCTACGTAACATGAGAATGAACCTCATTGGTTCTTGCTGAAGCTCAAACTTGCTGCGTAACACGAGAATTAACCTCATTGGTTCTTGCTGAAGCTCAAACGTGCTGAGTAACACGAGAATGAACCTCATTGGTTCTTGCTGAAGCTCAAACTGGCTGCTTAACACGAGAATGAACCTCATTGGTTCTTGCTGAAGCTCAAACTTGCAGCGTAACACGAGAATGAACCTCATTGGTTCTTGCTGAAGCTCAAACTTGCAGCGTAACACGAGAATGAACCTCATTGGTTCTTGCTGAAGCTCAAACTTGCAGCGTAACACGAGAATGAACCTCATTGGTTCTTGCTGAAGCTCAAACGTGCTGCATAACAAGAGAATGAACCTCATTGGTTCTTGCTGAAGCTCAAACGTGCTGCATAACACGAGAATGAACCTCATTGGTTCTTGCTGAAGCCCAAACGTGCTGTTTAACACGAGAATGAACCTCATTGGTTCTTGCTGAAGTTCAAACGTGCTGCGTAACACAAGAATGAACCTCATTGGTTCTTGCTGAAGCTCAAACGTGCTGTTTAACACGAGAATGAACCTCATTGGTTCTTCCTGAAGCTCAAACTTGCTATGTAACAAGAGAATTAACCTCATTGGTTCTTGTTAAAGCTCAAACGTGCTGCGTAACACGAGAATGAACCTAATTGGTTCTTGCAGAAGCTCAAACGTGCTGCGTAACACGAGAATTAACCTCATTGGTTCTTGCTGAAGCTCAAACGTGCGGCGTAACACGAGAAGTAATCTCATTGGTTCTTGCTGAAGCTCAAACTTGCTGTGTAACACGAGAATTAACCTAATTGGTTTTTGCTGAAGCTCAAACGTGCTGAGTAACACGAGAATGAACCTCATTGGTTCTTACTGAAGCTCAAACGTGCTGCGTAACACGAGAATTAACCTCATTGGTTCTTGCTGAAGCTCAAACGTGCTGCGTAACACGAGAATTAACCTCATTGGTTCTTGCTGCAGCTCAAACGTGCTGAGTAACACGAGAATGAACCTCATTGGTTCTTGCTGAAGCTCAAACGTGCTGCGTAAAACAAGAATTAACCTCATTGGTTCTTGCTGAAGCTCAAACGTGCTGTGTTACACGAGAATTAACCTAATTGGTTTTTGCTGAAGCTCAAACGTGCTGAGTAACACGTGAATGAACCTCATTGGTTCTTGCTGAAGCTCAAACGTGCTGTGTAACACGAGAATTAACCTCATTGGTTCTTGCTGCAGCTCAAACGTGCTGAGTAACACGAGAATGAACCTCATTGGTTCTTGCTGAAGCTCAAACGTGCTGCGTAAAACGAGAATTAACCTCATTGGTTCTTGCTGAAGCTCAAACGTGCTGTGTTACACGAGAATTAACCTAATTGGTTTTTGCTGAAGCTCAAACGTGCTGAGTAACACGTGAATGAACCTCATTGGTTCTTGCTGAAGCTCAAACGTGCTGTTTAACAAGAGAATGAACCTCATTGGTTCTTGCTGAAGCTCAAACGTGCTGCGTAACACGAGAATGAACCTCATTGGTTCTTACTGAAGCTCAAACGTGCTGTTTAACAAGAGAATGAACCTCATTGGTTCTTGCTGAAGCTCAAACGTGCTGCGTAACACGAGAATGAACCTCATTGGTTCTTGCTGAAGCTCGAACTTGCTACGTAACACGAGAATGAACCTCATTGGTTCTTGCTGAAGCTCAAACGTGCAGCGTAACACGAGAATGAACCTTATTGGTTCTTGCTGAAGCTCAAACTTGCAGCGTAACACGAGAATGAACCTCATTGGTTCTTGCTGAAGCTCAAACTTGCTGCGTAACACGAGAATTAACCTCATTGGTTCTTGCTGAAGCTTAAACGTGCTGAGTAACACGAGAATGAACCTCATTGGTTCTTGCTGAAGCTCAAACTGGCTGCTTAACACGAGAATGAACCTCATTGGTTCTTGCTGAAGCTCAAACTTGCAGCGTAACACGAGAATGAACCTCATTGGTTCTTGCTGAAGCTCAAACTTGCAGCGTAACACGAGAATGAACCTCATTGGTTCTTGCTGAAGCTCAAACTTGCAGCGTAACACGAGAATGAACCTCATTGGTTCTTGCTGAAGCTCAAACGTGCTGCATAACACGAGAATGAACCTCATTGGTTCTTGCTGAAGCTCAAACGTGCTGCATAACACGAGAATGAACCTCATTGGTTCTTGCTGAAGCTCAAACGTGCTGTTTAACACGAGAATGAACCTCATTGGTTCTTGCTGAAGCTCAAACGTGCTGCGTAACACAAGAATGAACCTCATTGGTTCTTGCTGAAGCTCAAACGTGCTGTTTAACACGAGAATGAACCTCATTGGTTCTTCCTGAAGCTCAAACTTGCTATGTAACAAGAGAATTAACCTCATTGGTTCTTGTTAAAGCTCAAACGTGCTGCGTAACACGAGAATGAACCTAATTGGTTCTTGCAGAAGCTCAAACGTGCTGCGTAACACGAGAATTAACCTCATTGGTTCTTGCTGAAGCTCAAACGTGCGGCGTAACACGAGAAGTAACCTCATTGGTTCTTGCTGAAGCTCAAACTTGCTGTGTAACACGAGAATTAACCTAATTGGTTTTTGCTGAAGCTCAAACGTGCTGAGTAACACGAGAATGAACCTCATTGGTTCTTACTGAAGCTCAAACGTGCTGCGTAACACGAGAATTAACCTCATTGGTTCTTGCTGAAGCTCAAACGTGCTGCGTAACACGAGAATTAACCTCATTGGTTCTTGCTGCAGCTCAAACGTGCTGAGTAACACGAGAATGAACCTCATTGGTTCTTGCTGAAGCTCAAACGTGCTGCGTAAAACGAGAATTAACCTCATTGGTTCTTGCTGAAGCTCAAACGTGCTGTGTTACACGAGAATTAACCTAATTGGTTTTTGCTGAAGCTCAAACGTGCTGAGTAATACGTGAATGAACCTCATTGGTTCTTGCTGAAGCTCAAACGTGCTGTGTAACACGAGAATGAACCTCATTGGTTCTTGCTGAAGCTCAAACTTGCTACGTAACACGAAAATGAACCTCATTGGTTCTTGCTGAAGCTCAAACGTGCTGCGTAACACGAGAATTAACCTCACTGGTTCTTACTGAAGCTCAAACTTGCTGCGTAACACGAGAATTAACCTCATTGGTTCTTGCTGAAGCTCAAACTTGCTGTGTAACACGAGAATGAACCTCATTGGTTCTTGCTGAAGCTCAAACTTGCTACGTAACATGAGAATGAACCTCATTGGTTTTTGCTGAAGCTCAAACGTGCTGCGTAACACGAGAATTAACCTCATTGGTTCTTACTGAAGCTCAAACGTGCTGTTTAACAAGAGAATGAACCTCATTGGTTCTTGTTGAAGCTCAAACGTGCTGCGTAACACAAGAATTAACCTCATTGGTTCTTACTGAAGCTCAAACTTGCTGTTTAACAAGAGAATGAACCTCATTGGTTCTTGCTGAAGCTCAAACGTGCTGCGTAACACGAGAATGAACCTCATTGGTTCTTACTGAAGCTCAAACGTGCTGTTTAACAAGAGAATGAACCTCATTGGTTCTTGCTGAAGCTCAAACGTGCTGCGTAACACGAGAATGAACCTCATTGGTTCTTGCTGAAGCTCGAACTTGCTACGTAACACGAGAATGAACCTCATTGGTTCTTGCTGAAGCTCAAACGTGCAGCGTAACACGAGAATGAACCTCATTGGTTCTTGCTGAAGCTCAAACGTGCTGCGTAACACGAGAATGAACCTCATTGGTTCTTACTGAAGCTCAAACTTGCTTTTTAACAAGAGAATGAACTTCATTGGTTCTTGCTGAAGCTCAAACGTGCTGCGTAACACGAGAATGAACCTCATTGGTTCTTGCTGAAGCTCAAACTTGCTACGTAACACGAGAATGAACCTCATTGGTTCTTGCTGAAGCTCAAACGTGCTGCGTAACACGAGAATTAACCTCATTGGTTCTTGCTGAAGCTCAAACTTGCTGTGTAACACGAGAATGAACTTCATTGGTTCTGCTGAAGCTCAAACTTGCTGTGTAACACGAGAATGAACCTCATTGGTTCTTGCTGAAGCTCAAACGTGCTGCGTAACACAAGAATGAACCTCATTGGTTCTTGCTGAAGCTCAAACGTGCTGTGTAACACGAGAATTAAACTAATTGGTTTTTGCTGAAGCTCAAACGTGCTGAGTAACACGTGAATGAACCTCATTGGTTCTTGCTGAAGCTCAAACTTGCAGCGTAACACGAGAATTAACCTCATTGGTTCTTGTTGAAGCTCAAACGTGCTGCGTAATACAAGAATTAACCTAATTGCTTCTTGCTGAAGCTCAAACGTGCTGCGTAACACGAGAATTAACCTCATTGGTTCTTGTTGAAGCTCAAACGTGCTGCGTTACATAATAATTAACCGCATTGGTTCTTGCTGAAGCTCAAACTTGCAGCGTAACACGAGAATGAACCTCATTGGTTCTTGCTGAAGCTCAAACGTGCTGCGTAACACGAGAATGAACCTCATTGGTTCTTGCTGAAGCTCAAACGTGCTGCGTAACACGAGAATGAACCTCATTGGTTCTTGTTGAAGCTCAAACTTGCTGCGTAACACGAGAATGAACCTCATTGGTTCTTGCTGAAGCTCAAACGTGCTGCGTAACACGAGAATGAACCTCATTGGTTCTTGTTGAAGCTCAAACGTGCTGCGTAACACGAGAATTAACCTCATTGGTTCTTGCTGAAGCTCAAACGTGCTGCGTAACACGAGAATTAACCTCATTGGTTCTTGCTGCAGCTCAAACGTGCTGAGTAACACGAGAATGAACCTCATTGGTTCTTGCTGAAGCTCAAACGTGCTGCGTAAAACGAGAATTAACCTCATTGGTTCTTGCTGAAGCTCAAACGTGCTGTGTTACACGAGAATTAACCTAATTGGTTTTTGCTGAAGCTCAAACGTGCTGAGTAACACGTGAATGAACCTCATTGGTTCTTGCTGAAGCTCAAACGTGCTGTGTAACACGAGAATGAACCTCATTGGTTCTTGCTGAAGCTCAAACTTGCTACGTAACACGAGAATGAACCTCATTGGTTTTTGCTGAAGCTCAAACGTGCTGCGTAACATGAGAATTAACCTCACTGGTTCTTACTGAAGCTCAAACTTGCTGCGTAACACGAGAATTAACCTCATTGGTTCTTGCTGAAGCTCAAACTTGCTGTGTAACACGAGAATGAACCTCATTGGTTCTTGCTGAAGCTCAAACTTGCTACGTAACACGAGAATGAACCTCATTGGTTTTTGCTGAAGCTCAAACGTGCTGCGTAACACGAGAATTAACCTCATTGGTTCTTACTGAAGCTCAAACGTGCTGTTTAACAAGAAAATGAACCTCATTGGTTCTTGTTGAAGCTCAAACGTGCTGCGTAACACAAGAATTAACCTCATTGGTTCTTACTGAAGCTCAAACGTGCTGTTTAACAAGAGAATGAACCTCATTGGTTCTTGCTGAAGCTCAAACGTGCTGCGTAACACGAGAATGAACCTCATTGGTTCTTACTGAAGCTCAAACGTGCTGTTTAACAAGAGAATGAACCTCATTGGTTCTTGCTGAAGCTCAAACGTGCTGCGTAACACGAGAATGAACCTCATTGGTTCTTGCTGAAGCTCGAACTTGCTACGTAACACCAGAATGAACCTCATTGGTTCTTGCTGAAGCTCAAACGTGCAGCGTAACACGAGAATGAACCTCATTGGTTCTTGCTGAAGCTCAAACGTGCTGCGTAACACGAGAATGAACCTCATTGGTTCTTACTGAAGCTCAAACTTGCTGTTTAACAAGAGAATGAACCTCATTGGTTCTTGCTGAAGCTCAAACGTGCTGCGTAACACGAGAATGAACCTCATTGGTTCTTGCTGAAGCTCAAACTTGCTACGTAACACGAGAATGAACCTCATTCGTTCTTGCTGAAGCTCAAACGTGCTGCGTAACACGAGAATTAACCTCATTGGTTCTTGCTGAAGCTCAAACTTGCTGTGTAACACGAGAATTAACTTTATTGGTTCTTGCTGAAGCTCAAACTTGCTGTGTAACACGAGAATGAACCTCATTGGTTCTTGCTGAAGCTCAAACGTGCTGCGTAACACAAGAATGAACCTCATTGGTTCTTGCTGAAGCTCAAACGTGCTGTGTAACACGAGAATGAAACTAATTGGTTTTTGCTGAAGCTCAAACGTGCTGAGTAACACGTGAATGAACCTCATTGGTTCTTGCTGAAGCTCAAACTTGCAGCGTAACACGAGAATTAACCTCATTGGTTCTTGTTGAAGCTCAAACGTGCTGCGTAATACAAGAATTAACCTAATTGCTTCTTGCTGAAGCTCAAACGTGCTGCGTAACACGAGAATTAACCTCATTGGTTCTTGTTGAAGCTCAAACGTGCTGCATTACATAATAATTAACCGCATTGGTTCTTGCTGAAGCTCAAACTTGCAGCGTAACACGAGAATGAACCTCATTGGTTCTTGCTGAAGCTCAAACGTGCTGCGTAACACGAGAATGAACCTCATTGGTTCTTGCTGAAGCTCAAACGTGCTGCGTAACACGAGAATGAACCTCATTGGTTCTTGTTGAAGCTCAAACTTGCTGCGTAACACGAGAATGAACCTCATTGGTTCTTGCTGAAGCTCAAACGTGCTGCGTAACACGAGAATGAACCTCATTGGTTCTTGTTGAAGCTCAAACGTGCGGCGTAACACGAGAATGAACCTCATTGGTTCTTGCTGAAGCTCAAACGTGCTGCGTAACACGAGAATGAACCTCATTGGTTCTTGCTGAAGCTCAAACGTGCTGCGTAACACGAGAATGAACCTCATTGGTTCTTGCTGAAGCTCAAACGTGCTGCGTAACACGAGAATGAACCTCATTGGTTCTTGTTGAAGCTCAAACGTGCTGCGTAACACGAGAATGAACCTCATTGGTTCTTGCTGAAGCTCAAACGTGCTGCGTAACACGGGAATGAACCTCATTGGTTCTTGTTGAAGCTCAAACTTGCAGCGTAACACGAGAATGAACCTCATTGGTTCTTGCTGAAGCTCAAACTTGCTACGTAACACGAGAATTAACCTCATTGGTTCTTGCTGAAGCTCAAACTTGCTACGTAACACGAGAATTAACCTCATTGGTTCTTGTTGAAGCTCAAACGTGCTGCGTTACATAATAATTAACCTCATTGGTTCTTGCTGAAGCTCAAACGTGCTGTGTAACACGAGGCTGAACCTCATTGGTTCTTGCTGAAGCTCAAATATGAATCTTATGAATCTTTTGATGCATTTAAGTGGTAGTTGTGTAGCTGTCAATGGAGGGACAAAAAGCTCTCAGATTTCATCAAAAAGATCTTCATTTGTATTCCTGAAGAGGAACGAAAGTCTTACGGGTTTGGAACGACATGAGGGTCAGTAATTAATGACAGAATTTTCATTATTGGGTGAACTATCCGTTAAAGTGTCAGAGTAATTAAATCATTTTTACTGGGGTGTGCTGGCCTAAAAATGAAATATTATGGAACTAAAAATGTTTCCAGAGTTTCTAGAGGGAATAGAGATGAGCGGAGGAAGTGAGGAGGAAACCAAACTACAGAGCAAGAGAAAGAGGTTTGGAATGGAAAACCACATACTGCATGCTATACACTGCATACTATCAACTATTATAAAAAACTAAAAAAATGTATGTAAAATTTTGCATTTTTAGTCCAATTTATTTAAAAATGTCAACTTTTGGCAGTCTCAACAATAAGTCAAGGAGGAGATTCTAAAATGTGTGGCAGTGGCAGATACAGCCAATGGAACTGCATTATGGGATACAGTATCTCACCCAGTGGATGAATTCCGAATATCATGCTATTTTTTTTTTTTTTACTACTTCTGCTATATACACTACAGTTCAAAAGGTTTGGGTCATTTTGTTCAGCAAGGATGTGTTAAATTGATCAAAAGTAACAGTAAAGACATTTATAATGTTGCAAAAGATTCAATTTCAAAATAAATGCTGTTCTTTTGAACTTTCTATTCATCTAAGAATCCTGAAAAAAATGTGTATTGATTTTAGAATGATTTCTGAAGGATCATGTGACACTGAAGACTGTAATGATGTTGAAAATTCAGCTTTGTATCAAATAAATAAATTACATTTGACAATATATTCACATAGAAAACAGTTGTGATAATATTTCAAAATTTTCAAAAACTAAATGCAGCCTTGGTGAGCAAAAGAGACTTCTTTCAAAAACATTAACAAATCTTATACTAGAATCTTATACTAAATAGCTCTAAATAGTGCTATCTACCAGTACTAGAAGCAGGGTTCCCATAATTTTAGACCAAAAAATGACAAATCCATGACTTTTTTCCAATTAGTGATTTAAAAAAAAAAAATTTCATTGGGAAGTATGATAGTATGATATTGCTAACACAGGCATCTTACCATTGTGACCAGTGGGATTGCAACAACATGCTACATGTTAATAAGTCCATTTATAGAAATGCCAAGAAAAAGTGCCTATAATGAAAAAAAAAAAGCTCTAAAACATTTCGAGGTACTGACATTCTCCCTTGCCGACAGGATTCCAGCGGTATTTCTGGCACAGTTAAACAGTTGCACTTTTCTCTGCCAGAATCATTGGCCGCTTCTTTCTCGGCCTAATGGAAGAGTTATGACTGTTTAATCGAACCCTGCTGTCATATGGACCCTGCCACACTTAAAACCATCATTCCTGGCCTCACCGCCTTCCTCAGGGTATGAATAAAGAAAGACAGAGAGAGTGTGTGCCAGAGGAGGAGAACGCATCCCGTCGCACACATCTGTGACCCAGCTTTACTTCTGGATGAGCTCCCAAACCAAGGCCATCTGCTGCTGTGATTTCATTAATAATGGAGCACCTTTGTGCTGAATGATGGCTTTCGGTGCACTTTAAAGCACTGCTGGAGGACGCAGGGACCCTACCTGAAAACTCTCACATGCTTACTGCACTGAACATCTGAAGTATGGATGCGTCGCTGCATACGTTGAGGGAAAACCACGTTTGAGCAATTTAACCTTTCATTAATAAACAAAAATATTAATATTATAAATAAATAGAAATGTACACTGTTAAACAATAAGTGCAAAACATGTTTGAGAATTTAATAAAAAATGTGTTTAATTTAGAGATGGACAGATTACAATTTTCTAGGCCGATTCCGATTTTTCATTGATTTTGAGCTTAGCCGATTCCGATTAAATTTTTTTAACTACTTTACAGAACACACAAATATTTATTTTCTCTCTTTTCTTTAGTAGAACATTTTACATTTTACATAGAACATTTTTTGAACAGTAATCACTATAAAATAGAACATAGCCTACTCCAGTTCTTGTTAAAACACACCAGACATGCAAATTCTGTGCATTTTGGGCACTTTTTGTGTGAAATCCTATTTATTTTGTCCATCAAAAGTGTGCTTTCACTTTAAATGAGCGTGAGCAGTAGCGCAAAAGTAGACTCTGCAACGAAACCCCGCTTCACTGCTGCTCACGCAACGCTCACGCGGCGCTCTTGCTCCCAGTGTAAATGCATTCATTGATTAACATGCACGGCGAAAAATTTGGGCTGCTCACGCTTGGAGTGTGAAACGGCCGTAAGGCCGGGGAAGGCTCGAGCCGCGCCGAAAACGTGTGCATGCTACAAATATAACCGACGGCTATTTTTCACGCGACACGCAAGCGTGTTGGAAGCGTTTCCAGGCAAAATAGAAGAGGAAAATATGTTTATGTCATTTTGACATGAATACATATTAATAAATTAAATTTTTTTTGTTTGAAAGTCTATAGGTTTTGACATAAATGCAGATATAAATATAATTTAAAAAAATTCAATAATAATTATCGATTTTCAAATATTGCACCTGTCACTACAGAACTAAATATTCTGTATTTTGCCGTCTATACTGCCGACGTTGTCTTCGCATGTATCAGTTTATATATATATATATATATATATATATATAGGCAATATAAATGGCGCCCATGTCCCGAGAAAGCCCTCCCTGTACGTCACCTAGCAGCAGCAGCGCCGCGTCAGACACGTTTCTGGTGTGCAAAGACACAGAAAACGCCACGCAGCTGACATGCAACAGAAACGCCACGCTCACGTCACGGAGCCAGTGTGTCGCCGGCCTAATTCACGAGGTTTCCTACATGTGCGTTCCGTGTGCACGTGTGATGCTGATGTTGCGCAATGTTAATCATGCGGCGCCAGAGTGTATTTGACCGGCATAAAATCGGCATATGTCAGACTGACGGCTGGTCGCCGGTCATGGCCGGTCACGTGAAAATCTGCCAATTCCGGTCACCAGCCAATCAATCTCTAGATTAATTATAGGGAGAGTGAAAATCATGTTTAAAATTTCAGTCAAATCATGTTTAACATTTTATTAAGAGACAAAAATATTACAATTAGAAAATTGTAAGAAAAAATTTGCTTAATTTTACAATAAATGCAAACCATGTTTAAGCAATTCAACATTTCATTGAGAAACAAAAATATTACTATTATAAACAAATCATAAAAATGTGTTTAATTATAGGGAGAGTGAAAATCATGTTTAAAATGTCATTAATTAACAGAAATATTACTATAATAAAAAATTACACGATAAGTGCAAATCATGATACATTTTTCATTATTAATGTTTTATTAATAAAAATATATTATTATAAAAATGTAATAGAAATGTGCACTATTATACAATAAGTGCAAAACATGTTTCATTAAGAAACAAAAAAATAAATCTTTTGAGAATTTAATAAAATGTGTTTACTTTAAGAGAGTGAAAATCATGTTTAAAATTTCAGTAATAAATCAAAATATTACTATTATAAAAATGTAATAAATTATGCGCTTAATTATACGATAAGTGCAAAAATTTTTTGAGCAATTCAACATTTCATTATCAAAAATATGTGATTTTTTTTTTTTGTTCCTTAATTGTAATAACTGCAAAATATCTTATGGTCTTAAAAATTCATTTTCATTATGCAAAGTATGATTTCAAATTTTTTTCTTTAGATTTTTAGATGAAAACTGAGATTAATTTCCTCAAAGCATGCCCAAGGTCAGCTGAACTCTCTCTAACAAGCCAGGGTCAGTGTAAGACGAGCCAATCGCCACCGATCTGATTTATTCACTGGCTATTTTTAGTGCCACCAATTAGTTCGAACCGCAGTCACGTGAGGACAACAGGACCCGTCCCCGTCTGATAGTGTCTCTCCTGCAGCGTTCACACTTAACACACATCCGCTTCATCTGTCAGTCTGTCATCTCGCCCTCCACTAAACCACCTGGGTTTATATTTCACCTGACAGCTCATCCAAACACTTCCTCCTGCATTCATTACAAGGGAAGCACAGTGTTTTCAGGGTGCCAGTTTTCTTAAAGGGATAGTTTGCTCCAAACTATTTATATTCTGTCATTTACTTGCCCTCATGTCGTTCTGAAGCCGTATGACTTTTACGACATTTCATTCATATGCTGTTTAATGTTAACAATCACGTTATTTTACATATGCATCTGCTTACATATGATATCGCTTGTTTCGGCTTCTTCTTCGCCTGTGTTTTGATCAGGAGATTCTGTACTCTTTTAACGAGATGCGTAATAGCGCCCCCTACCGTATAACATTTTCCTGAAAACTAGGAAAGCCTGAAGTTCTTGTCAATGGAGGGAAAGAGTTGATATAAAGTATAATAAGATAAAGTGATTTTCTGTGTGTATTTAGATGTGGTTGCACTGTTTGAAATGCATCACCCACATATCATTCATGTACAATGAAACTTCATTACAGCGCAGTGTGACATTGAGTCGTTCTGACATTAATATCCATCAAGGGTTCAATGCAAGCACATGTTCTGCATGTTTAACAGCCTGAACTCCTGACGAGCATCCAGTGATTAGCATGACATGAACGTCTCATTATATGAGCAGTGAAGCTAACAGGCCACTGAAGCCGTTCAGCACGTTACAGTAATAGAAATATTCGAATAGCAAGATTTAAATAACGTAAAGTACATTAATTAAAAACGTGTGTGTGTATTTTGTGGTGGTCACTCACAAGGAAGGGTCGTGCACAAGATCTTTGAGGTTGACCCCGCTGCGGTCCTCAGCGAGATTGCGAAAGCAGCTGTCACTTACTGCAACACAAACAGAGAGATATACATGAGATGAGAGAAGAGAAGGTTATACATGCTGTTCAAATAAAGGTACAGTAGATCTGGTTCATTCAATGAACAGATCTACTAAACAGATGAGGTATATTCACTACCATTCAAACGTTCGGTCAGTAAGACTTTTTAAATAAATGAACACTTTTGCTAACTTTTTAAAAGTTATTATATGGATATCGCACTCAAAAACATACATTTATAACCAACAAAATATTTTAAAGCTAGATATATATCGAATAGAAATGTCCATAACTTTTTAAGATTTTATTAATTTCCCAGACTTCCAAAGATTGTTAAAAGTAGTAAAATGAAAAATATATCATATTTTTTAAAGATAAAAATGAAATCAAATAAAAACACAAAATGTAAATGAACATGTCTTATTATAGAAATCACATACATTGTGAATGCGGGTTCATTCAAATAATTAATTATTAATAATTATTTCAGATTAATCAGATTTTCATGTGTAGATTAATCCCCCTCCCATCCCAACAAATAATAGAAATAAATACACATTAATACAATCTTTTATCAAAGTTATTCTATTTATATCGCACTCAAAAACATTTGATTCATTTCTCTGACTTCCTAAGATTGGTAAAACTATTAAAATGAAGTGGTAAAATATTTTGGGGATGAAATAAAATAAAATTGATTTGTTTTTCTAATAAAGTAATTCAATACCTTAAGGCAAGGCAAGTCATTTATATAGCACATTTCATACACTATGGCAATTCAAAGTGCTTTACACAAAGGAATTAAAATACTCACAAAATAAAAACAAGGGAAATAAAAACAGTTATAATTTTTTTTAAAAGAGATAGATGATAAAATTAATTAAAAGATGATACATAGATAAACTTCTCTTCTGGCAAAACTCCGTTGTATCGTATTTTTCACCCGTCTTACAGTGAGATTTTCCCATGGTGATTACACTGTGCCTGTGGTGATCTTTCGGTGCGCCTAAGAAATCTATTGTACGTCTCCAATAGACTCGATTGTCCCCTAAAATCGGACAGGAGGAGCTCTAGGACTGACTCACAGGGTAACCTCGGGTTCACTGCCTCTTCAGTCCGCACCCCAAAAACCCATTTGTTCGGAAGCTCTAGGAATGCAATCAATCCAGTCCGCATCTCACAGAACCTCGAGTTTAATCAAGTCAAACTCACGACTCCACCACAGACCCAGGCCATCAGCATGGTTTCATCTCTCTTACCCAATTCTCAGTGCCATTTGAGTTCAGTTTAGAATAAAAAGGAGGATGCAAAATAAAATACAGTACAAACAGTCGGACGTACAGTGGCACAGTGCTCATTCAGTAAATGCACAGCTAAACAGATGTGTTTTGAGTCTGGATTTGAATGCGACCACTGTAGGAGCACATCTGATCTCTTCTGGAAGCTGGTTCCAGCATAATAGCTTAAAGCGGACTCGCCATGCTTAGAGTGAACCCTTGGTATTTCTAGCTGATGTGATCCTAATGATCTGAGTGATCTGTTGGGTTTATATTCAGTGAGCATATCTGGAATGTATTGAGGTCCTAGGCCATTGAGTGATTTATATACCAGTAATAATACTTAGTATGTAACTGGGAGCCAGTGTAAATACCTAAGGACTGGTGTGATGTGTTCATATTTTCTGGTTCTGCTCAGCGTTCTGTATGAGCTGCAACTGTCTTATGGTCTTTTTGGGAAGGCCAGTGAGAAGTCCATTACAATAATCCACCCTACTGGTGATGAAAGCATGCACACGTTTCTCTAAGTCTTGACTGGAAACAAAGCATCTAATTCTTGCAATATTTTTGAGATGATAGTAGGGATGGGCATTCGATTAAATTTTCTTAGTCGATCGTCGGGGGAATTAACGATCGACTATTGATTTATCATCAATATTTTTATATTAAAATTCATTATTTATTTAACTTTTTGTGAGTTAAAAATGCAATGAAAATACAAAAATACAACGTGTTTTTTATCTCGATGAGATCTTTATTACAAGCTGATCAACTTGTGGCAGTTAAACTGGACGTTCGGTTAGGCTAAACTTGAAGATATATGCGCTGCGCACACCCGCTCTGAGGGGACTGACGTTGCCGGGATGCACAGGTACCACTGCGCTAACTTGGCCAGCCCGGGGAACCTAATTCCCTTAACTTCCACCAGTCTGCAGGGGTGCAATCCAGGGGTTCATTGCTTCAAGACTCGCACTACGCAACGCAGCCAGCATTAGTTTAATCGATAACTAATTAACGTGATCGATGAAATACTCAATGATCAATCGTCGATTAATCATGCCCATCCCTAGATGATAGTATGCTGATTTAGTTTCTGCTTTGACATGACTACTGAAACTAAGGTCTGACACTAAAATCACAGCGAGATTCCAGACTTGATTTTGAGTTGTTTGACCCCTAGCGTCAAGGTATGCATTCACCTTGAGAACTTCATCTTTGTTTCCAAACGCAATGACTTCAGTTTTGTCTTTGTTTAACTGAACATCCAACTGTTGACTTCATCAATTCAATTCAAATTTATTTGTATAGCGCTTTTCACAATACACATTGTCTCAAAGCAGCTTTACAGAAAGTGCATTTCGGAAATGTACATAGAAAAATACAGTCAGTTAATCATGTATTAATTTAGGGCATAACATATCGCCGGCATTGAGTCGTCTCTTCACAGGCGTCGAATCGTCTCATCACAGGTGTTGCGGCATCTGAAGTCTCCGTGAGAGGCTGGATACAAACTGCAGCTGACGAATGCTATTTACCTCGGGACTAGCGTCAATCAATGCACTGGCACAGGGAGTCAAATAGTCGTTAGGCGATAGGGCTAAGTAGAGCTGTGTGTCGTGTGATCTTTTTTATTATTTGGCTTAGTGAGAGCATGTACAGGTTGAATAAGAGTGGCGCAAGAATTGAGCCTTGGGGGACTCGGCATGTCATGGGTGTCCACTCAGACTTATGGTCTCCTATACTCGCATAGTAACCTCTCCCTCCTAAGTATGACCTGAACCATTTTAGGACTATCCCAGAAACCCCGACCCTGTTTTCCAGCCTGTCAAGAAGTATGTTATGATCAACAGTGTCAAATGCAGCATTGAGGTTGAGTAGTACCAGCATTGATGTTTTGACTGTATCCCCATTTAACCGTATATCGTTTATTATCCTTATGAGGGCTGTCCCCTGTGCTGTGATGTGGTCGGAAACCAGATTGAAAATGGTCAAAGTAACCATTTGAGATAAGGAAGTTGTTCAGCTGATTGAAGACAACTTTTTTCAATGATCTTGCCTTTTAAAGGAAGATTTGAGATTGGTCTGTAATTGCTCAATATGTTGCTATCCAGATTGGTCTTTTTCAGGAGGGCCTTGACAACTGCAGTTTTAAGGGATTTTGAAAAAGTCCCAGAGAGAAGTGAGGAGTTTACCACTTCTAGGAGATCTGCTTCTAGGCAGTTTAACACACTTTTGAAAAAGAAGGTGGGGAGTGTGTCAAGGGCGCAGGTTGATGTTTTAACGTGCTGTACTGTTTCATCCAAAATTGTAGCATTCATTTCTTCAAAATCAGACATAGTTACTTTCTGAGGTTGTGGTCTGATCTGTCTTACCTCAGTGCCACACGAGGTTACGCTGATCGCCTTTCTGATATTTTTGATTTTCTCAGAGAAGAATGAAGTAAACTCATTAGATTTGCTGTCTGATAGAATTTCACTGGGAATCTGGCTTGGGGGGGTTGTTATGTTCTCTACAGTAGCAAAAAGAGTGTGTGTGTTGTTTATGTTTCTGTTTATAATATTTGAGAAGAAAGTCTGTCTAGCTTTGCCTAGTTCCACATTGAAAGCATGGAGGCTGTCTTTATAGATGTTATAATGGACTATAAGTTTTGTCTTCCGCCACATGCACTCTGCTTTTCTGCATTGTCTTTTCATATCTTGCACTGATGTTGAGTTTCTCCCAGGTGCTTTTTGTCTACCACTCTTCTTCCTGACTTTCACAGGAGCAATATCATTTACACTCTGTACTTTTGAGTTAAAGGACTCAAGGAAAGAATAAACAGAGTCAGCAGATATGCTTGGTGTTAAAGATATAGCCTTCATATATAGTACACTAGTGTTCTCATTTTAGCATCTCTTCTTGACAGATACAGATCTAGCTTCAATAGTAGGAGAGATCAATATATCAAAGAAAATACAGAAATGATCAGACAGTGCTACATCCTTAATAACAACTGATGAAATGTTTAGACCCTTACTGATAAGTAAATCTAGAGTGTGTCCACGATTGTGTGTGGGTCCGTGTTAGGGGTGTAACGATATTCGAACCGAACCGAAAAACCGCGATACAGAACACACGATTCGAATCTCGATACTCTCATTGCGTACCGAACACAGCCCTCCGTGTTTCGTTACTTTCGATAATAAGCAAGGTGTAATCTTTCAAATTCTGTCTATTTGATCAGGAAATTCAAACAATAAATGGCGTTTTGGCGCTCTTTGCTGTGGCGTGACAGATCGCTGTAGGCCTACTATGCTCCTTGTTTCAAGCGGCAGCGCGGCGCGCGGGTAAACGCGATCATCTCTTCCTCAGTTACAGAATGGACACCTGAAGGTATGTTGACAGATGCAGTATACTTACTGAAAGGCATAACTCGTGTAATCGCTCAATCAGTGTTTCAGCAGCGGAAAGACGTCAATAAAACAGCATAGCTTGTCACTAGCATTATATTTACCTCAACAGGCAAGTGATTCAGTGTCCACAACTTTGATTCCTATAAATGAACTCTTGCACTAAATAAATGCACCATGTTAGCCTATATATTATATTTTACTTAACCTGTTAATGATATCTTGATTTAATGTATGTTTAAAATATCTTTCATGAAAAAGACAACTGTGTAAAGTATTATATTTCAATAACAAATTAGAGTAAAAACACAAGTTAATGCAAAAACTTCCTTATGTTCAGTTTACATGTTTTCACATAATGTGTTGTGTGTTGATTATTATATCTAAAAAATAAATAGCATCTGAATTTAGGTTAAAAGTCTAGGCTACAACCTTTAATGTTATAGTAATGTGCGGCTCCCTATATAGTTTACAGATTTAGCAGATTTTTTTTAAATCCTTGTGAAACGTTTAATTGTAATTGAATTCATTTAAAGACAAAGACAATTTCTTCATTAAACCACTGTTTAAAAAAAAAAAAGAAGCAATTTTAGCTTTCTAAACCGAACCGAACCGAACCGAGACGTCAAAACCGTGGGAAAACCGAACCGTCAATTTTGTGTTTCATTACACCCCTAGTCCGTGTACATGTTGAGTCAGCACTGCGGGCGGCGCTCTGAAGGAAAGATTACCACTCCGCTCATGTTCTGGTGTGAGACAATGTGTACCTTCTTCTGTTGTCTGAGAGTTGATTGACACCTTCTAGATGCATTATTGGCATCGCCACCCTCTGGTAGGGCTGAGCGATTTTATCGATTCTGCGATATAAATCGATATTTTTTTCCTAAGAAAGTATCGATTTTTAGGCCGCGAGTATCGATACATAAGTCCCATTCAAATCCCCCGTGTTAAACCCGTTCGTGTTGCATGAAGAGTGATTTGGTCAACCAGCCAATAATGGCCAGCTGCACGCGTGCATTGATATTGACGAAAATCCAGCTGTATTCAAACAACACCTTAGCTCTCCTTGTTGGCTAGCCTCCTTGCATACTGGCTAGTAGCTTTTTTAAAAGCTGGGTCTCCGAAATTGACAGCGCTGTGTTGGACAGATTTGTGCAGCGGTGTTCCGTGAGTGAGAAAGTGCGCGAGGTACGGATGAGTTTGTGAGTGAGAGAGAGAGAGAGAGAGAGAGAGAGAGAGGTGCGCTCTGCAATCAAATACGATTTTAAATAGGCTTAGTAAAAAAAAAAAAGTTAAAAAAAAAATCGTATTCGGTGGTAGAAAACGCCGGCTTTAGACGCATGGTGAACGCAATGGAGCCCCGCTATCCTATTCCAACCCGCGAACACCTATTCAAGGTTTGCATTCCCAGGCTGTACACATACAAGAGCACACGTCAAAGCCTCCCTGGCCAGCGCGGAGAGAGTTTCCCTGACGTGCGACGGCTGGACCTCAGGCGCACAACTGAACCACATGTCACATGTTCAATGTCAAGCTAAAAAAGCTGTCAAAGCAAATGCAGTGCAAAGAAACTGTTCAGAACAGGCCACTTGCTGCACTTTTTAACTCTCCATTGTTAATTGCAATACTGCACTTTATTTACTTTTCAAAGGCTTGTAAGCTACAGTTTGCACTGTTGTGTTTCAATAAATAGAACTAATTTTCTCAACACATATTAGATTCATTTTGTCCAGCATTTGCAAGCTGTACTCTCTGTCCCTGTCAGAGAAATATATTGTGTAATTGATGCTTTCAGTTTTCAGTTCAATTAATTCAATCCAAGTAAATGGAAGACTCACAAGATGTCACCAAAATCACTCTGTCCCTTTTAAATCTTTCAGAAAATGATGTAAGTGTATCGAATTATATCGAATCGTATCGTTGGCTGAATATCGTGATATATATCGTATCGTCAGCCGAATATCGTGTATCGTATCGTATCGTGAGATTAGTGTATCGCTACAGCCCTACCCTCTGGTTACATGAACGTGTCAACGCATCAGACCCGAAAACATGGGGATTTTTTAAAGACAATAATCGCACAAACTATTCGATATTCTATAATAAAATCAACTAATCGAATATTCGAAAATCGTGACTCATCCCTACAAATGACATTGATAGACATCTTTAAATAGAGCAGCTACACCCCCCCTCTCCTACCCACTATCTAGACACTCATAAAAGTAGGAGGGGATGTTTCAATGGGGATTGTTGCACTGCAGATGTCTTCTAGCCAAGTTTCATTTAGAAACATAAAATCTAGGTTGTTTGTGGTTATTAAGTAATTTACTAGAAGTGATATATTTTTAAGTGATTGGATTTTTAAAAGTGCTTACTTGACCGTACTCATTTTTTCCCCCACAGCAATCTTAGTTTGATATACCAGACAGCAGGTTAGATAGGTTTGCCGTACGGCTTGAGAAGACCTTAGACTTTCTATCATGTAATATAACAGAAATAGAGAAAGATATAGGAAAACTGGGTTCCCGTTTGTTCTGTAAACATTTGAGTAGGTTCTTGTTATCATAGTGGGGACCCGACACACGTCACTGAAAGCTGGTATCAGTTGTTTTTGGTTCACCTAGATCAGATGGAAGGGGGTGTGGGCCCTGGCGTTGTGGCAGAGGATGGGGAGGGCGAGCTGGGCCTGCAAGCTTTGGTGGTCGCCCCTTTTTGGTTGATATCTGGGGGCTTGCAGCAAAAGAGTGGGATAGTTTAGTTCCAGCATACACCAGTCCCTCCAATTTCTCGGAGAAGCTCAGAAGCGGGGAAGCTGGAGAGACAAATAACATGTCTGGTGAGAGGGGCTGTTGCTCTGGTGTTACCGGAGGCTGTGATATGTTGTCCTGGTTTTCCTGGCTGTTTTCCAGAAAGTCATCTTTGGGTGCTGAACCTTCGTGCAGTTCTAATCCGTCACTGTCTGTCTGTGGTGAGCTCTGTGGGCAGGGCTCAGCTGAGATTGTGTCCGTGAGCAGAGGTTGTTTAGGCTGCATGGTGTTATCTTTGTCCTTGTGTAATGTGTCAACCACATAATGTAATGTGTGAAGTGAAGTCCTGTGTTCATTTATACTCTTGTCCAGGTGTGTGTGTGTGGCATTCAGGTTGAGTGGATTGGCACACACTGCTGAAGGGTGATGGAGGGAGAAGTTAATGTTGTCTTTTAGCACTCTTGCACCAAGTTTGTTTAGGTGGAGGCCATCCTGTTTGAACAGTTGTCTCTGACTCCAGAAAAGATTGAAGTCATCAATGAAGTTTACTCGTTTTATATTGCAGTTTTTTTTGCAGCCATGTATTAAGCCCAAGCAACCGTGAAAACCGATTTGTTCCTCTCGCTGGAAGTGGTCCACTGATGAACATCTGAACTTTGTCTTCTAATTGTTTCAAAAAGTTAATTGAGATCCCTCTTGAAGATTTCTGACTGCTCTTTCTGAGTATCATTCTTCCCCACATGAATGATAAGTCGATTTACAGTCTTATGTTTCATCAGAATGTTCGGAAGTTCCCAGTTTACAGGGAATTCTTACAGAGATTTATTTTATTTACTATGGAGGATACAAAATAAATAAATTAAATAGAATGAAATAAAATTCATGTAGACGCACATGCAACGCATGTATCCAATGCCAGTAAGCATTCATGAGCCATCATTGTGTTCACTGTCAATATGACACTAGCAAAATGAAAAGCGTGTTATAAGGTGAGAGAGCTCTGAGAATCAGGCCAGTCTCTCGAGAGGTAACGTGATGAAAGAAAAGATCAAGAGAACAGGAACATATAAAGGGAAAAGGTATTTTGGTTTTTGTGAAACAGCTCAAACACATGTGATCAGTTTCGTTCAATCAGCCCACAGACTCTGAATGAGACATATGGTCAACATGATGTTTATCTTCGGCACTAACAACACGCTCTGAATCCTTCACAATAAGAGCGGTAATGTGAATGAATGAAGAAAGAATGATGAAGTCAAGTTTGGTTCCATGTTGGGTTTAAAGAATCCACCTGGAGCAAAGAGTATCGTGCACTCTTCATCATGATACAGCGACGCGCTGAGCTAAAGAGACGAGTTCAAACACGAGATCAGGAGAGACAGATAAAGACGCTGAGGAAGATGATGATCTGCACTGGAATCAGGCTCCTTCAAAGCAATGTTAATGCAGCCAGTGCGAGATAAAGAAAGACAAGATACAGAAGAAGAGGGAGATGCTTCTGCTTTTGTTGGCCGTTCCACCGTATAGGAAAGCTGATGGATAGCTGATTGACTCTTTTCTCTGGTTTACACAGTCATGGTTTCTAAACCAGTTCTATCCTACACAATAGCTGAGATATTTAAAGTCTTCAGGAAGTAAAAATTGACATGTCTGGTAGTAGCTTTGAGCCCATTTTGGACTCCCAAAACAGCACCAAAACTGTTTAGCGTACAAAACAAACGAGAGTGCTGCAGGCGTGACGTCAAAACTCGGAAAACTAACCTGTAGCGCTAGTGAAAAATAAATATAGCAAAATGTATTTGAACTACATTTATTTTATGCTAAGTATGCTACAAAAACCTATGTGCTTAATATAAATACCCTGCAATGGTACTTTTTTGGTATACTAAATTTATATAAAGTCTGCTAAATTGAAACAACTAATTTTGTACTTAATGTACTTTAGTTATCCTGAAATAGTGCTGAGGTCCAACTAAAGATATACTGAAGTACATTTGATTGTTCTAAAGTGAACTATCGGAAGTATAGTTTATGTAACTTACTACACTTTAAATATCTTGCATTTAAAGACTGATACTATACAGAGATCATACTATCCTAATGCTATCAAACCACATTTTAGGCTTAATATTAAGAAGTGAGCATTGTGCAATAAAGAAATACTCCAAATAGAGTTTAATTATAATATTTATATGTCAGTAAATATATTAATCGATTTGTACAATACTTAGTATGAAATAAATGTATTTTAAATACATTTGGGCATAGTTGTTTTTTCAATATAAGGAGAGCTGTCACTGTGTTAAATTCGTGATTAAAATAAACTGATTTGTATACAACACAAATTACACACAAGGAAGATTTTTATAATAGGCTAATAAAGTTATAATATTAGGCTACCTTTATAATTAAATAATTATGTTTATACTCCAATTCGTTAAATGTTGTCATGAAATGAAATGAATGGCTTTTCTGAGGTAAGTGTGGCGTAACGTAACATCAAGCTGTTTTATTGACGTCTTTCCGCGTTGAGACACTGATTAAGCGATTACATGAGACACGATATGGATTTCTGTAAGTTGTACTGTATCTTTTAGCATACCTTCTGATGTTCGAACTATAGCTGAAGAGACGATCCTTTTCGCTGATTCTCTGGATCTGAGGCGGCAAACAGCGAGCTTTAACGTCATTTTAAAGAGCGCCAAAACAGTATTTAGGCTATTGTTTGAATTTCCTATTAAATACTAATTTATGGACATAATTTCAAATCTGAGACTTTGTTGGCTATCAAGTGTAACGAGGCACAAAGCTTATTTCGATTTATTGGATGGGAGGCGCGAAACAATGTTCTGTTCATTCATCAACTGAAAACAGCATCCCAACTTCCTGTTTCAACCGGAAATATTTCAAAACTGCAGGACATCCGGAAATATGCTGCAGTCCATTTATGTCTGCTAGTGAAACCCAAAAGCATTTTTATTCAGTATTAGCAGGTAGCCTATTACTTTCTCCATGTTTACTGTGTATTTTGAGTGTTGCAATAATAATCATAACTAGTGGTATCATTCAAAAGTTTGGGGTCAGTAAGATCTTTTTTGAGACTAATGACATTTATAATGCTTTTTAAGATTTATTTCAAATAAATGCTGTTCTTTTGAACTTTTGATTGTATCACGGTTTCCTCAAAAATATAAAGCAGCACAACTGTTTTCAACATTGATAATAATCAGAAATGTTTCTTGAGCATCAAATCAGCATATTAGAGTGATTTCTGAAGGATCATGTGACACTGAAGACTGGAGTAATGATGCTGAAAATACAGCTTTGATCACAGGAATAAATTACATGGACTATATATTTATATAGAATACAGTTCTATTAAATAGTAATAATACTTCATGATTTTTACTGTATTTTTGATCAAATAAACGCATCCTTTGTGATCACAAGAAGAGACTTCTTTCAAAAACCCTACATTTTAAACGGTAGTACAAAAACAGTCTGAAGCATCTCTAGCAATAGCACAGCTTTTCTACTTTCAGTGTGAACAGACAAAGGTTGGGACAGGGTATAAGTTTCTTTGAACAAAAAGCATCAGCTAAATGTCAAATTAGTAATCAGAGCATGCTGATCTGGGTTTAGTTAAGACCGTGAAGTATGGCTCCAGGACAGGGAACAGGTCCAGCGGCCCGATGCCAAACACATTCCTGCTGCTTCTCCATCTGTACTGCAATAGGGACGAGATGGAGCACCTGACCTTTGACCTGACCCTCATCCGGCCTGATCGGGGAGAGCGGCTGTTATCAGTCTGAATGAGGGCACAGTGCAATACTTCATAGTAAGTACACTTAACACATCACATGCATACTGGTACCACGACTGGAGCCTGAAAAGTGAAATTTCACACATTACACACACTATATAATGCATCAATAGCATTAGTAGTATGCTAGTATGCTACTCCAAAAAATATTTACTGTATTGCCTCTAGCAGGAGAACATGCAAGCTGAAGAAATTTGGATCTGTTTTGAATAACACAATTGTCATTAATGTTGTCTGCTAAGTCAAGCATCGTTATTTCTAGGGCTGCTCGATTTTGAGGGAAAAAATCTAATTGTGATTTTAAAAAAATATTGGTAAAAATTTCTGCACAACTGCACCAAACTTTTGTGATTATATATCAGTATGACTAAAATAAATGACTAATAATAATAATAATTATTATAATACCACCACCACAAACAATAATACAAAAAATATTAGTTATTATACCAATATTTATAATACTACTAATAATAAAATTAATAATGTTTAATATTATTATACCAATAAAAATAATAATTACAATAAGAAAAATAATCAGTATTATTATTATTATTATTACTATCATTATACCAATTATAATTATAATCATAATCATAATATTTTTTTGTTATTTTGTTATTATAGCAATAATAATATTAAGACTTTATAATAATAACAATAATAATAATTACAATAAGAAAAATAATTATTACTATTACTCCGGTCATTATACCAATAATAATAATAACAATAATGATTTTTATTGTTATGCAAATAATGATAATAATAATTAAAATGACTATTATTACTATGTAAAAAAAAAAATTAAATAAGAACAAAATAAGAAATATTACTATTGTAATATTTCATTGTAAAGTAAGACAATCTAGTATTTAAGAAAAATGTAATGTTCATATTTTATGTACAATTGATATTCAGCCTTAATTTCTACTATTGCTCATATTAACTCATATGACAATAAACACCTAGAACAACAAGCTAAAACCATCAGTAACTCCCACATCATGACAGCAAGTTTTGCATAGACAAACCTTGAATCAGTTTGTTATGTCAGAAGTAAGCAAATGTTTGTTTGGATGTATTATGTCAGACTGCTGTTAATTGCATTATGCTAATTTTTCACAAGGTCACGTCTCGTTAGTTCTCATGTTTCCTTCAGGAGTCGCAGCGTTCCGATGTGATGCAGGTGAGGTGAACATGATCAGCAAACAAAACCAAAGCCAACAGGAAATGAGCCGATCGAAACTCTCAATGAGATAATTAGGAATGGATTAATTAATCAATGCTGAACCAAGAGCAAGAAAGCATATTATTCAAAAGAGCCCAATGACAAATAATCCTGTGGGAGAACAGGAAACAACGAGGAAATGGACGAACAATGACTTTCTCTCTGACTGCAGTTACAAGGTGACAGAATCCCAAATGAGGTTCTTACAGCCTTTTGTTCTTGCCCAAATACACTGCATGAAAAATCCATAATAGTGATATTTTATACCAGCGTCATGAAGACAGAAAATGTTACCATATTATTGGCTCGACTACGCATACTATTTCTTCACTATGATTACACTATAGGCATTTTTATGCATGCATCTGTGTTATTTTGGGTTAAGTAAAGCTATTAACTGAAATAAAATAAAATATAAAAAACAAAACTTATTTTATTTCAGCTAGTTGCAAAGGAAACATTTCTCATTTTTGTTTAGTTTATCTTCAAGTAGAAATAACTAAATTAATTAAACAAATTAATAATAAAGATGTATAAAAAATACACACACACACACACACACACACACACACACACTATATTGCCAAAAGTTTTGGGACGTCTGCTTTTACATGCACATGAACTTTAATGAAATCCCAATCTTAATCCGTAGGGTTTAATATGGAGTTGCCCCACTCTTTGCAGCTATAACAGCTTTAACTCTTCTGTGAAGGCTTTCCACAAGGTTTAAGAGTGTGCTTATGGGAATTTTTGACCATTCTTCTAGAAGCGCATTTGTGAGGTCAGGCACTGATGTTGGACGAGAAGGCCTGGCTCGCAGGCTCCGCTCTAATTTATCCCAAAGGTGCTCTATCAGGTCGAGGTCAGGACTCATACAGGCCAGTCAAGTTCCGCCACACCAAACTCGCTCATCCATGTGTTTATGGACCTTGCTTTGTGCACTGGTGCGCAGTCATGTTGGAGCAGGAAGGGTCCATCCCCAAACTGTTGCCACAAATTTGTGAGCATGTAATTGTCCAAAATGTCTTGGTATGCTGAAGCATTAAGAGTTCCTTTCACTGGAATTAAGAGGCCAAGCCCAACCCCTGAAAAACAACCCCACACCATAATCCCCCCTCCACCAAACTTTACACTTGGCACAATGCAGTTAGGCAAGTACCATTCTCAAGGCAACCGCCAAACCCAGACTCGTCCATCAGATGGCTAGACAGAGAAGCGTGATTCGTCACTCGAGAGAACACGCTTTACACCAACTGCATACAACGCTTTGGATTGCACTTTGTGATATAAGGCTTGGATGCACATGCTCGGGCATGGAAACATTTTACATTACATTTACATTTATTCATTTAGCTGACGCTTTTATCCAAAGCGACTTACAATTGGTATATATTTCAGAGGTCGCACGCCTCTGGAGCAACTAGGGGTTAAGTGTCTTGCTCAGGGACACATTGGTGTCTCACAGTGGATTCGAACCCAGTTCTCTCACACCAAAGGCATTTTGTCTTATCCATTGCGCCATCACCACCCCCACCCATTCCCATTCCATGAAGCTCTCTAGCACTGTTCTTGAGCTAATCTGAAGGCCACATGAAGTTTGTAGGTCTGTATCTATTGACAGAAAGTTGGTGACTTCTGCGCACTGTGAGCCTCAGCATGTGCTGACCCCGCTCTGTGATTTTACGTGGCCTACAACTTGGTGGCTGAGTTGCTGTTGTTCCCAATTACTTCCACTTTGTTATAATGCCACTAACATTTGAATCAATTGTTTTTTATTGATTAATAAAAAAATTATAAAATCTATATTAACTAATTTAATTGAATCATGACCTCAAAAATCTATTTGAATCGAATCATACCGAAAGATTCCCACCCCTAAAATGTCCACTAAAAAACACTATAAAAAACGTAATACATTTACTGTGGTATTACATTAACTATTACATTTGTTATATTTACTTTAAAACAGTAATCGGAATAATAATTCAGATCACGGATGTAGGAGCTGTGTCATTATCATATTTTCAGATACAATACATTAACATGCCCACCTGTGCATTAATTATGAGGGAAATGTTTATACCTTTGGGACCATTTTCCAAGGTTTTGTCCAAGGTACTAAAAGATTCCCGCCCCTAAAATTACTTTAAAAAGAGTAATCTGAATAATATTTCAGATCACGGATGTAGGAGCTGTGTCATTATCATATTTTCAGATAAAATACATTAACATGGCCACCTGTGCATTAATTACGAGGGAATTTCGGGACCATTTTCCAAGGTTTTGTTCCCCTCGTTCACAATAAAAGGAAAAGAAGTGGCCCATAGCACCCTGTCAGACAGCGATGGCACGGACGGCAGCTCAATGTAATTAACACAAGACTTATGGCCTCAGCTCTCCACCAATGGCTTCTGCAGGAGATGACATCACTGCTTTGTTTGCATGCATGTCTTATTGGTTAGTGGGGTATCAAATGATCCAGAGGCCCCTGGGATGTAGATTACAGCGGCTTACTGCTGTTTATCAACCCAGCCTTTGTACAAAGGAGGGGCCGACATTAAACCTGAGGGAGTTCTGGATGAAGCTCCCAGCAGTCCAGCAGTGAGAGAGAGAGAGAGAGAGAGAGAGAGAGAGAGAGAGAGAGAGAGAGAGAGAGAGAGAGAGAGAGAGAGAGAGCGAGAGAGAGAGTGAGAGAGAGAGAGAGAGAGAGAGAGTGAGAGAGAGAGAGAGAGAGAGAGAGAGAGAGAGAGAGTGAGAGAGAGAGAGAGAGAGAGAGAGAGAGTGAGAGAGAGAGAGAGAGAGAGAGAGAGAGAGAGAGAGAGAGAGAGAGAGCGCGTTGTTGTACACATAGCAGCTTCTTAATTCCGCAGCTGGGTAAATTTCCAAATTAATAAAGGTTTCACGGTGCTGGGGAAAATATAGTAACAGCAGATAAGATAATCTAATATAAGCCCAGCGTATCTTAGCAACCTTGTTCATTTTGAGAGCAGCAGCGATGGGGTCCGCAGAGGGATCGCAGCAGCTATCAAACACACACCCAAAAACACTCTTTCTAAACACACAATCATAAGCAGCATGTGCTGTGCTTACATGCATAAACTACTGAGGAATAAACACACCATTCAAATCTTTTGTCAACAAATATCTTTGATTAATGCTACATGGGCTGCATGTTTTTTGTTTAGTGTTTTGCAGTGTAAAAACACTGTATGTCATATAGTGTAAATCGGATGTTTTATGGTAATGTCCTTTGGTGTGACAATATAAAAATTGATAGATAACTGTGCATGCAGCTTTTATGACCCCATATTAATTGAGACTAGATGGAATATTTGTACTTTAAAAATGTAATATGCCACATCAAGGGCCTATTGTGCCCTTTTACAAAGTCTTGATTTTGTTTTTAGGCTCTACTAGAATAAGTTTTTATGCTTGAATGTTCAAAAACACATAATTTCCCCATGTTTCACATTGTTGCAGCTCCTCTTTTCCCAGTCTGTCAGTAACGCTCTGTTTCCCGAAAGCATCGTTATCCAACTATGGTCACAAGTTTTGTCGTTATCAGCAGTTCAACGAGTCTGTGTTTCCCGAAACTGTAGTTCCAACGAACATTCTCAAACAGCATCACAAAGTTGAGTTGTTGAAACTATAGCTCTCAACCTGTGGTTAGAAGCAGAGTTTCTAGTTTGCATGACATGTGGACTCAATAAATCCTTATCTTGAGCAAAATAAGCAAGCTGACATTCAGTACTATCTGCATCTTTTATTTAGAATACATACAAATGCAATTTACATCTTTTAGTTTGTAAAGAGATTAAAAGCGTTGTTTTTGAAGAGTGCGCATGTGTGAACGTAAAGAAATAAAGCAAAATAACTGAGAAAAATGAGAAATAGTCCTCAGATGCCGTGTCTCTAATTTATAGCAAAACATAGCAATTAATTCGATCTCAAACAGATTCATTAAAAGAAGTTATAACTCCACCAAGTTAATGATATCATTAACCAACGTGATTGAACGATAAATTTGCGACAATCGTGACTATCTAGTTGATTTCATCAACGATGCATTGTACTATGGTAGTTAAGCAGCGAGTTACACCGTTGTACGGGAAACACATCCCTGTTTAGTTCTATGAAGCTCCTCCTTCTGAAAAGCTCAATGTGCTCTGATTGGTCGGCTGGATCAGTGTGTTGTTATTGGTCAAGAGCTTCTAGTGTGTTTGGGAAATGTCCCGCCCCTTACCATAACAGCCAGTTTCAACACACTACTAACTCAACCAGGCCCCGCCCCTTTATTCTGCGTATGAATTATTTAAATGAGGAATATTGTGACGTGTTTGTTCCCGGAAGAAACTCAAGACTACAATGGAGGCGTTTCAGGAGTTCAGAAACACTGACACTGATATAGAGAATAACTCCCGCTGGAGGGACTTCAAAGACATTGGTTAATAAAGTGTGATTAAATACATAAAGTATTTTTGTGTTATATAGCATTATTGCAGGTTTGCGTAATGTTCTGAATTTGTATTTTACTGTTTTTTTTTTCTTTTCATTTTGAGGGATACTGAATCTTTATTTGTGCATGTGAGATCAGTAAATGCTCACATTTAGTCTAGAACTACAATAACCATCATGTTTCCACACAAAGCCTCTGCACTTACACGATTCCTCTCAACATGGGGACAGGAGCTGTCAGTCAATAAATGGGAAAAGAAAGTAACTTGCATTATTTATTTGTAAAAGGAACTCAGATATTTTGTAATCTGTAATTTAAAAGTAATCTGATTACATAATGAACGTTACTTGTAATGCGTTACCCCAACACTGATATAGGTGGTCTGCAGCACTAATGACATTAGGGGTTTACTCATATCACCAACACTAACTTTTAGCACAAGTAATAATGTTGCCTGCCTCTTGCGTATTTAAACCACATTACATAGACACACATTGCCAGCCTAAGTGTTTACACCCACGCAGGCGTTTGAAAATTAAAATCTACCCAACGGCCCTCTTCAGGGCAGTTTTCCATCACATATCCTTATGAATTTCATCATATTTCAATGAGAGAGACGCTGAAGGAGGAAGCCACTGCAAATGCTATAAGTAGTGCTTTAGGTACAATATAGTACAAGATATCTCCTGCTGTTGGGGTGATGTACTTTGGGTCAGGGTCAAAGGTCAGTCTTAAAGGCACTGTTCTGAAGTGATGTAGAGTTATGAAGGATGAGAAACATGCTTTAAGTGGGCAGAGATCAAATAAACATGTGGAGCCCTTACCATCAACACAAATGCTCATTCCGAAGTGACAGTCATACCTGAACCACGCTCAATGTCTCTTTCACAGCACAGAATAACCCCAAAATAAGCATTCTGTCATCATTTACTCACCCTAATATCATTCCAAACCCTATGACGTTCTTTCTTCTGTGAAAATGAAATAAAAGGAACTGTGATCATCGAACTTCAAAGATTTCAGTAGGCTTGAAATATTGTGCCAAAGTCATATGGTGCATATTTATGATACTTTTTAGTTATTTTGGATTATGAAAGCTCGAGACCTGATTTAGCATTTGGAGAATGCTTGTCCTTACTCCTTCAGGGTATAATCAGATAAAAACTAAAATACTACAATCCTTGTCTAGTGCTATTGTTTAGTGCAGTGATGCTAACATGGCCATTCAAACATTTGGGGGGAGGAGATTTTTTAAATGTTTTTCCACAAAATCTTTTCTGCTCACTAAGCCTGCATTTAATTGACCAAAAATACAGTAAAAACAGTAATATTGTCAAATATTATTACAGTTTAAAATATATGTTTTCTACGTGAATATATGTTAAAATGTAATTTATTCCTGTGATCAAAGCTGAATTTTCAGCATCATTACTCCAGTCTTCAGTGTCACATGATCCTTCAGAAATCATTCTAACATTCTGATGTTACTCAAGAAACATTTCTGATTATTATCAAAGTTGAAAACAGTTGTGCGGCTTCATATTTCTGAGGAAACTGTGATTCTTTCAGCATTCTTCAGCATTTATTTGAAATACAAATCTTAAAAAACATTATAAATGTCATTAGTGTCACTTTTGAGCAGTATTGGATGTGATTGTTTTTTTAAGTATAGAATGATGTTGTTGTTTAGAATGGTGCACGTGATAGCAGTAATAAGCAACACTATACTTGATCCCACATTGCTTTCTGTTTGTGTTGTTATTGCAGATGATGTGTAGTATTGCAGTCATGTGTGGTTGTTGTTAGTATGCAGCGGTGGGCTGTGTTGCAGTCGCGTGTGTGGTTGTTGTTAGTATGCAGCAGTGGGCTGTGTTGCAGTCGTGTGTGGTTGTTGTTAGTATGCAGCGGTGGGCTGTGTTGCAGTCGTGTGTGGTTGTTGTTAGTATGCAGTGGTGTTGCAGTCGTATGTGGTTGTTGTTAGTATGCAGTGGTGTTGCAGTCGTGTGTGGTTGTTGTTAGTATGCAGTGGTGTTGCAGTCGTGTGTGTTGTTGTTGTTGTTAGTATGCAGCGGTGTTGGAGTCGTGTGTGTGGTTGTTGTTAGTATGCAGCGGTGGGCTGTGTTGGAGTCGTGTGTGTGGTTGTTGTTGGTATGCAGCGGTGGGCTGTGTTGCAGTCGTGTGTGGTTGTTGTTAGTATGCAGTGGTGTTGGAGTCGTGTGTGGTTGTTGTTAGTATGCAGCTGTGGGCTGTGTTGGAGTCGTGTGTGTGGTTGTCGTTAGTATGCAGCGGTGGGCTGTGTTGGAGTTGTGTGTGTGTGGTTGTTTTTAGTATGCAGCGGTGGGCTGTGTTGCAGTCGTGTGTGTGGTTGTCGTTAGTATGCAGCGGTGGGCTGTGTTGGAGTTGTGTGTGTGTGGTTGTTGTTAGTATGCAGCGGTGGGCTGTGTTGCAGTCGTGTGTGTGGTTGTTGTTAGTATGCAGCGGTGGGCTGTTGCTGTCGTGTGTGTGGTTGTTGTTAGTATGCAGCGGTGGGCTATGTTGCAGTCGTGTGTAGTTGTTGTTAGTATGCAGCGGTGGGCTGTGTTGCAGTCGTGTGTGTGGTTGTTGTTAGTATGCTGCGATGGGCTGTGTTGGAGTCGTGTGTGTGGTTAGTATGCAGCGGTGGGCTGTGTTGCAGTCGTGTTTGTGGTTTTTGTTAGTATGCAGTGGTGGGCTGTGTTCGAGTCGTGTGTGTGGTTGTTGTTAATATGCAGTGGTGGGCTGTGTTCGAGTCGTGTGTGTGGTTGTTGTTAGTATGCAGCGATGGGCTGTGTTGGAGTCGTGTGTGTGGTTGTCGTTAGTATGCAGCGGTGTTGGAGTTTTGTGTGTGGTTGTTGTAAGTATGCAGTGGTGTTGGAGTTTTGTGTGTGGCTGTTGTTAGTATGCAGCGGTGGGCTGTGTTGGAGTCGTGTGTTGTTGTTGTTAGAATGCAGTGGTGTTGGAGTCATGTGTGTGGTTGTTGTTAGTATGCAGCGATGGGCTGTGTTGGAGTCGTGTGTGTGGTTGTCGTTAGTATGCAGCGGTGTTGGAGTTTTGTGTGTGGTTGTTGTTAGTATGCAGTGGTGTTGGAGTTTTGTGTGTGGCTGTTGTTAGTATGCAGCGGTGGGCTGTGTTGGAGTCGTGTGTTGTTGTTGTTAGAATGCAGTGGTGTTGGAGTCATGTGTGTGGTTGTTGTTAGTATGCACTGCAGTAACGGAAGACCCGCAGAGGTGGGCTGTGTTGGAGTCGTGTGTGTGGTTATTGTTAGAATGCAGCGGTGGGTTGTGTTGGAGTCGTGTGTGTGGTTGTTGTTATTATGCAGTGGTGTTGGAGTCGTGTGTCGTTGTTGTTAGTATGCAGCGGGGTTGGAGTCATTTGTGGTTGTTGTTAGTATGCAGCGGGGTTGGAGTCATTTGTGGTTGTTGTTAGTATGCATCGGTGGGCTGTGTTGGAGTCGTGTCTTGTTATTGTTAGTATGCAGTGGTGTTGGAGTCGTGTGTGTGGTTGTTGTTAGAATGCAGCGGTGGGCTGTGTTGGAGGTGTGTGTTGTTGTTATTAGTATGCAGTGGTGTTGGAGTCGTGTGTGTTGTTGTTGTTAGTATGCATTGGTGTTGGAGTCGTGTGTGTGGTTGTTGTTAGTATGCAGCGGTGGGCTGTGTTGGAGTCGTGTGTTGTTGTTGTTGTTAGTATGCAGTGGTGTTGGAGTCGTGTGTGTTGTTGTTGTTAGTATGCAGTGGTGTTGGAGTCGTGTGTGTGGTTGTTATTAGTATGCAGCGGTGGGCTGTGTTGGAGTCGTGTGTTGTTGTTGTTAGTATGCAGTGGTGTTGGAGTCGTGTGTGTGGTTGTTGTTAGTATGCAGCGGTGGGCTGTGTTGGAGTCGTGTGTTGTTGTTGTTGTTAGTATGCAGGAGTGTTGGAGTCGTGTGTGTTGTTGTTGTTAGTATGCAGTGGTGTTGGAGTCGTGTGTGTGTTTGTTGTTAGTATGCAGCGGTGGGCTGTGTTGGAGTCGTGTGTTGTTGTTGTTAGTATGCAGTGGTGTTGGAGTCGTGTGTGTGGTTGTTGTTAGTATGCAGCGGTGGGCTGTGTTGGAGTCGTGTGTTGTTGTTGTTAGTATGCAGTGGTGTTGGAGTCGTGTGTGTGGTTGTTGTTAGTATGCAGCGGTGGGCTGTGTTGGAGTCGTGTGTTGTTGTTGTTAGTATGCAGTGGTGTTGGAGTCGTGTGTGTGGTTGTTGTTAGTATGCAGCGGTGGGCTGTGTTGGAGTCGTGTGTGGTTGTTGTTAGTATGCAGTGGTGTTGGAGTTGTATGTGTGGTTGTTGTTAGTATGCAGCGGTGGGCTGTGTTGGAGTCGTGTGTGGTTGTCGTTAGTATGCAGCGGTGTTGGAGTTTTGTGTGTGGTTGTTGTTAGTATGCAGTGGTGTTGGAGTTTTGTGTGTGGCTGTTGTTAGTATGCAGCGGTGGGCTGTGTTGGAGTCGTGTGTTGTTGTTGTTAGAATGCAGTGGTGTTGGAGTCATGTGTGTGGTTGTTGTTAGTATGCACTGCAGTAACGGAAGACCCGCAGAGGTGGGCTGTGTTGGAGTCGTGTGTGTGGTTATTGTTAGAATGCAGCGGTGGGTTGTGTTGGAGTCGTGTGTGTGGTTGTTGTTATTATGCAGTGGTGTTGGAGTCGTGTGTCGTTGTTGTTAGTATGCAGCGGGGTTGGAGTCATTTGTGGTTGTTGTTAGTATGCAGCGGGGTTGGAGTCATTTGTGGTTGTTGTTAGTATGCATCGGTGGGCTGTGTTGGAGTCGTGTCTTGTTATTGTTAGTATGCAGTGGTGTTGGAGTCGTGTGTGTGGTTGTTGTTAGAATGCAGCGGTGGGCTGTGTTGGAGGTGTGTGTTGTTGTTGTTAGTATGCAGTGGTGTTGGAGTCATGTGTGTTGTTGTTGTTAGTATGCATTGGTGTTGGAGTCGTGTGTGTGGTTGTTGTTAGTATGCAGCGGTGGGCTGTGTTGGAGTCGTGTGTTGTTGTTGTTGTTAGTATGCAGTGGTGTTGGAGTCGTGTGTGTTGTTGTTGTTAGTATGCAGTGGTGTTGGAGTCGTGTGTGTGGTTGTTATTAGTATGCAGCGGTGGGCTGTGTTGGAGTCGTGTGTTGTTGTTGTTAGTATGCAGTGGTGTTGGAGTCGTGTGTGTGGTTGTTGTTAGTATGCACCGGTGGGCTGTGTTGGAGTCGTGTGTTGTTGTTGTTGTTAGTATGCAGGGGTGTTGGAGTCGTGTGTGTTGTTGTTGTTAGTATGCAGTGGTGTTGGAGTCGTGTGTGTGTTTGTTGTTAGTATGCAGCGGTGGGCTGTGTTGGAGTCGTGTGTTGTTGTTGTTAGTATGCAGTGGTGTTGGAGTCGTGTGTGTGGTTGTTGTTAGTATGCAGCGGTGGGCTGTGTTGGAGTCGTGTGTTGTTGTTGTTAGTATGCAGTGGTGTTGGAGTCGTGTGTGTGGTTGTTGTTAGTATGCAGCGGTGGGCTGTGTTGGAGTCGTGTGTTGTTGTTGTTAGTATGCAGTGGTGTTGGAGTCGTGTGTGTGGTTGTTGTTAGTATGCAGCGGTGGGCTGTGTTGGAGTCGTGTGTGGTTGTTGTTAGTATGCAGTGGTGTTGGAGTTGTATGTGTGGTTGTTGTTAGTATGCAGCGGTGGGCTGTGTTGGAGTCGTGTGTTGTTGTTGTTAGTATGCAGTGGTGTTGGAGTCGTGTGTGTGGTTGTTGTTAGTTTGCAGCGGTGGGCTGTGTTGGAGTCGTGTGTTGTTGTTGTTGTTAGTATGCCGTGGTGTTGGAGTCGTGTGTTGTTGTTGTTAGTATGCAGTGGTGTTGGAGTCGTGTGTGGTTGTTGTTAGTATGCACTGCAGTAAGGGAAGACCCTCTGCTCCCAGGACTGCAGCACTGCTGCGATCTCAAACACGCTGCTCATGGCTGGAGTTTCCTGACTCTGCAGTGCACTTATTTCCCCTGACAGAGAGACTCCCCTTAACCTTCTCTCTCCCTCTCTCTCCCTCTCTCTCCCTCTGATTTCCCAAGACTCACCCATCTCTCTCTTTCTGTCTGTCTCTCTGCTTGTCTCTTTCTCTCTCTGTCTCTCTGCCTGTCTCTCTGCTTGTCTCTCTCTCTGTCTGTCTGTCTGTCTGTCCGTCTCTCTCTCTGTCTGTCTCTCTGCTTGTCTCTCTGTCTGTCTCTCTGTCTGTCTGTCTGCCTGTCTCTCTGCTTGTCTCTCTGTCTGCCTGTCTCTCTGCCTGTTTCTCTGTTTGTTTGTCTGTCTCTCTGCTTGTCTGTCTGTCTGTCTGTCTGTCTGTCTGTCTGTCTGCCTGTCTGTCTCTCTACCTGTCTCTCTGCTTGTCTCTGTCTGCCTGTCTCTCTGCCTGTTTCTCTGTCTGTCTGTCTGTCTGTCTGTCTGTTTCTCTGCTTGTCTCTCTGTCTGTCTCTCTGTGTCTGTCTCTCTGCCTGTTTCTCTCTCTCTGTCTGTCTGTCTCTCTGCTTGTCTATCTGTCTGTCTGTCTGTCTGTCTGTCTGTCTCTCTACCTGTCTCTCTGCTTGTCTCTCTGTCTGACTGTCTCTCTGTCTGTCTCTCTGCTTGTCTCCCTGTCTGACTGTCTCTCTGTCTGTCTCTCTGCTTGTCTCTCTGTCTGCCTGTCTCTCTGTCTGCCTGTCTCTCTGTCTGCCTGTCTCTCTGTCTGTCTCTCTGTGCGTCTGTCTCTCTGCCTGTTTCTCTGCTTGCCTCTCTGTCTGCTTGTCTCTATGTCTGTCTCTCTGCTTGTCTCTCTGTCTGTCTGCCTGTCTGTCTGTCTGTCTGTCTGCCTGTCTCTCTACCTGTCTCTCTGTGTCTGTCTCTCTGTCTGTTTCTCTCTCTCTGTCTGTCTGTCTCTCTGCTTGTCTCTCTGTCTGTCTGTCTGTCTGCCTGTCTCTCTACCTGTCTCTCTGTGTCTGTCTCTCTGTCTGTTTCTCTCTCTCTGTCTGTCTGTCTCTCTGCTTGTCTCTCTGTCTGTCTGTCTGTCTGTCTGTCTCTCTACCGGTCTCTCTGCTTGTCTCTCTGTCTGTCTGTCTCTCTGTCTGCCTGTCTCTCTGTCTGTCTCACTGCTTGTCTCACTGCTTGTCTCTCTGTCTGTCTCTCTGTGTGTCTGTCTCGCTGCCTGTTTCTCTGTATGCCTGTCTGTCTCTCTGCTTGTCTCTCTGTCTGCCTGTCTCTCTGTCTGTCTCACTGCTTGTCTCTCTGCTTGTCTCTCTGTCTGCTTGTCTCTCTGTCTGTCTCTGCCTGTTTCTCTGTGTGTCTGTCTCTCTGCTTGTCTCTCTGTCTGCCTGTCTCTCTGTCTGTCTCTCTGTGTGTCTGTCTCTCTTCCTGTCTCTCTGCCTCTCTCTCTGTCTGTCTGTCTGTCTCTCTCTCTCTGCCTGTCTCTCTGCTCTGGGCACAGCTGTAATGAATCTGTCTGTTAGCATCTGCCTTCATCGCATTCAATTCTCTGGACCACATCAGCAATTACTGCACAGCTTCAGTGTTACGACTACAACACTGCAGATCCTCTGCTTCCCGTTTCATCCTCTCGCTCTCTTTTCATCCGGCTTCCTTTTAAGATCTGCCTTTTCTAAGATCTTCTCTGTATTTTCATGCTTTGCTTTGCTGTGACATTTACAATATTTGGTGCTGTTTGCTTAGGCAAGTATCCTCACTACTATTTCTTACTCTCCTAAATTCTCATTGGTCAACGGATGTTCACATTTGTGCTTTGCCGTTACTGTTTTCTTAGGTTTGGTCACATGATAAATGCCACTTACACAAAACATGTTCAAATCTTTGGGATCAGTAAGGTTTTCTTCTCTTTTTATCTCAAAGAAATGTATACTTATATTCAGCAAGGATGCATTAAATTGATCACAACTGACAGTAAATACACTTATTATGTTACACAATTATTTCAAATAAATGCTGTTTTTTGGTCTCTCTGTTCATCAAAGAATTTTGATTTTTATTATCACAGTTTCCACAAAAAATAAGAAGCATATAAGATTTGTATATCAAATAAATGCTGTTCTTTTGAACTTTCTATTCATCGAAGAATCACGGTTTCCTCAGAAATATGAAGCAGCACAACTGTTTTCAACATTGATCATCAGAAATGATTCTTGATCATCAAATCATCATATTAGAATGATTTCTGAAGGATCATGTGACACTGAAGACTGGAGTAATGATGCTGAAAAATCTGATTTGATCGCAGGAATAAATTACATTTTACAATATATTCACATAGGAAACTGCAATTTTAAATTGCAAAAATATTTCACAATGTAATATAATATAAATCAATTTTTTGTTGTACTGTATATTGTATCAAAATGTATCATGTGACACCAACAGCATAAACGCTATTGGGTTTTGCATGTCACATGACTGATAAGGTTATGACAAGTTTGAGCATGCAAAAGTACGAATAAGATTTAATAACTACTAACTATTGCTGAAATACTAAAGAAAGACAGTCAGGTTTGGAGCAACATTTTTAGGTGAACTGTCCCTTTAAATCCCGGCCCTCCAGCACATTTGAACATCTAAACAGGATTTCCCAATATTACACACTATAACTCATAAAGGCAAAACCAAACCCTTTGTGTCAGCTAAAGAGAAGACAAGCTCTGAGTTCAGCTTCACTGCTCTCTGTCCTGAAAGCCCTGACCTCAGGTCGGCCCCCGAGGGCCACACACCTGGTGCCAGAGACTCACATTAGCATCTGCATGATCTGAGTGTCTTCTCTCATACTGGTGCAAGTGAACAGGACAGAGAGTAGACCAGGCTGAATTTTTCACCCCTGCCATTACACACATGTGCCCCACAAAAGCACCTTCCTCCATTATTTAAAGCCGGCAAGTATAAGCACTCGCTTTTACACGAGCAGAGAAGAATCCGGCGCACTGGAGTGGGTGTTAGAGAGGAACCGACAAGCCATCAGAGAAAGAAGGTTAAATTTAGGCAGGGAAGAGGATTGAAGCCTCCAAAACCTAATTTACTCTTTTCCTACGTCAGTCAACAAGGATAAAACACGTCTACGGAAGCTGAACGCTTGCTGAGATAAGTGTGCGCAGGATTGTCATGCAGAAAATAAAAACTGGTTTCATTTTCTTTATCAAAACTGTTTCAATCCTTTTTTTTTGGGAGGGGGGGGGGGGGGGGTATTTGAGCTGGACGCATTATTGACGGTTTTGCGATTTTCTGAAATGCAATTCAAAGAAATGTAACACAACACATTCATTCTGCTCTTAATGTCTGTCTATTGATCCATCCATCCATCCATCCTTCTCTTTTTTTCTAGGTAAAGATTACAATTTTATGATTTTCTTTGTATTTCAATTCATTTTAATTGTACTTCTTGTAATTCTTGAATGCTGCTATTACAATTCTGACTCCGGTTCAAATTGAGAAATTAAACACGAATATAAAGCAGTGGTTATTAGTGCGTTAACTAAAACAATTAAAATTGTTTTCATTATTTGAAATATAAAAAAAAATGAAATAAAACATAAATATTGGATAAAAACTTACACTTGAAAAACTTACATTTAAAAAACATCAATGAAATTAATAAATGAATTCAAATAAAATAAGTAGAAGACATTAAATTACTAAAACTAAAATAACAATCAATGATATAGATTCAAGTCAAGTCACCTTCATTTATATAGTGCTTTTAACAATATGGACTGTTTCAAAGCAGCTTTACAGTGATAATATGAAATTAAAGTAACAGAGATTGTTTTGGCTCTACAGCAGCTCTAGAATAAAGTTATTGTCCAGCAAAAGTTAGTTTTGATTGATTCACTTCCGTCACAGAGATCATTAGTTATTAACTTAGGGGCCGCTAACAAGACACCGTTTTTATCGCTTCCGCATTGCCACGTGAATCAGAATTATCCAGACAACGTTTTATCTGTACAGAGGTAAAGGGAAGGAGGCCTTCACAAGTGAGAGACTAGTGACACTTCAGGACTGCGTTGTCGTCGTGTCCAGGCGCAGGTCCTTCATCAGATCCGGATACGGCCTGGATCCGGCGGACTGCGGTAAACCTCGAGATAAACAAAGAGACTAATATTAGGGTAGACGCCATCCTTCTTATGATGTACAAAGTACATCAGGATTTATGGGAAGTGTTCCCGGTTCCGGCTGATCTAAACTATGCAGCCTAACATTGAATTATAGCAATCTATAATGTGTTATGTGTATGCTAGGTCACAGAAATGTGTTTTTAGTCTAGATTTGAACTGACAGAGTGTGTCTGCTTCCCGGCCAATGTTAGGAAGATTGTTCCAAAGTTTTGGTGCTAAATAGGAAAAGGATCTACCGCCAGCAGTCGATTTATATATTCTAGGTATTATCAACTGGCCAGAATTTTGAGATCGCAATAGACGTGAAGGACTGTAATGCGTTAAGAGCTCGCTTAAGTACTAGGGAGCTAAACCATTTAGTGCTTTGTAAGTAATCAGCAATATTTTAAAATTTATATGATGTTTAATAGGGAGCCAATGCAGTGTTGACAGAACCGGGCTAATATGGTCGTACTTCCTGGTTCTGGTAAGAACTCTAGCGGCTGCGTTTTGAACTAGCTGTAGTTTGTTTATTAAGCGTGCAGGGCAACCACCCAGTAGAGCATTACAATAATCTAGCCTTGATGTCATGAACGCATGAATATTACTCTAATATATTACTCTTATATATAGAGTAAATCTATATATAAGTATATACATATATATATATAATCTATATTTAAGTTATATAGAAAGATCTAAATGATAATGAAAGTGACAGAAGCCCATAACAAAATTACTAGAGCATAAACTAAAATTAAAATGAAATAAAATGAATTTGCTATTATTAGTTAACTGGATTAGTTAACATGAACAATGAACAATACTTCTACAGCATTTATTAATCTTAGTTAACATCAATCTCAACATTTACAAATACATTATTAAGATAAAAAATTGTATCTGTTAACATTAGTTAATGCACTGTGACCTAACATGAACATAAACATTTTTATTAACTAACATTAACAAAGGTTAATAAATGCTGGATGGATTTGTTTTGCTCATTGTTAGTTCATGTTTACAAATGAGATCTTATTGTAAAGTGTCACTGATGCTGTTTCTCCCACAACTTCACAAATCGTGATATGATGAAACCCATGAAGTGGGAGAAAGAGAGTTTGTGAGTGGGCAGGTCACCGACGAGTTTATTAATCCCCACTTCCTTAATTAAAGAGAAACGCTCAATGGACAGCAGTGAAGCACGCGGTGACTCATCACAACACACACACACACACACACATGCTCAAAAGCGTCAGGATCTTTCTCTTCGCTAACTTTTAATACTCTTCTTTTCGTTTTTTTAAAGTCTCAATGTTGCATTAACTGGTGATTTTTGTTCTACAGTAGTGGCCAAAAGTGATGTCCTGAAGGTGTTTTTGTTTTTATGACCTTACAAGTACATTTTTGAACAAAACACTAAGGCTACGTCGACATTAATCCGGATAGATTTGTAAAAGTTTTCATTTCAAAACGCTCTACGTCCACGCGAGCTCTTTCAAGTGTTTTTCAAAAGTTTCTCATCCACACTGAAACGTCGGAAAACGCTCAATTCACCGTACAAGCCTCATAAAGCTGACTGAGATGATACACACAAGACATAATCAAGTTATCACGCAATTCTACTGGCAGGATCATTTTATTTAGCAAAATATCTCGCGACTGTTCCCATGTATTTCCGCAGGACAGCAAATGTGAGTACATTTTCTGTCATCTTTGCAGGACTGTGATATGAAGAGTGTCACAGAGTAACATATTTTAGCAAATGTGCACACAACAGGCATAATACTGGTATAAACATGAATATTTATGGGTCATCGTTTTCAAATACCTCCGTTTTCACAGTCCACACTACAACACATAAACAGTGTTTTCAAATGTATCCACTTCGCTTTCGTTGCTAAAAACGCCGTCTAATGAAGGCCTAAACTTGGTAACCGTATTTATCTGACAAAATAATTTGGCAAAAAAGCAAACTACAGCTACAGGTTTTATGGTAGCATTTTAGTTTAGGTTCCAGTTCTCACGATTAACAGCATGTATATTACTAGGATATTGGCTGTTTATTAGTAGGCTACTTATAAAGCACATACTAATGCCTTATTCTGCATGACCATATTCCACATCCCTTAATCCTGCCCAATACCTTACTAACTATTAACTATTCAAATGAACTATTAAGCAGTAATTAGGAGTTTATTGAGGCAAAAGTCGTAGTTAATAGTGAGAACTGGACCCTAATCTAAAGTGTGACTGGTTTTATTTTAAAAATGCATAGACAAACTAAAAGCTCACAGGAAAAAGCATACACTGAGTATAGCATAATCAGTTATTAATATTTTGTTGGTTCTCTCTTGTTTTGCGTGTTCATATTTTTTTTGTCTGACAGTCTGGCCAAAAATGATGTCAGCACAATTTCATTGCGTAATCACAAACAAAACAATTGCACAACTACGCTTACAAAATCTTTAACCAATTTTTCATAATATTTAAATGAAGGGTGAAGGTGTCAATTTCCTAGGCTGGACATCACTTTTGAATTTTTAGCATTTCAAACAGATAATCTTTTCATAATTTGTTTTCAAAAATGGATCTGATGCAATGGCATTCTGACATTTATGAGTGTGACTGACGTGTCTTTTTACAGGCCTATAAAACTTAAAACACACACGAAAGCAGCTCTCTTACAAAGTATCATGACATGTTACGTCACAATCTATTAATCTTAACACACACACGCTCATGTTCTTTGACAGCTGTTCCTTTTTACCGTCGATCACGTGTGTTACACCGGCTCTAATGAGTCCACAGCAGAGAAAACCTCACTGCCAACATGAAACATTCACAACACATTTTACTTTCATAATGTGACACTTCTGAGTGAAACAATGGAAAAACGGATTAAGACTTGGTTTAATCCATTAGCAATTGATGGGTGCTACATATCAGAACGTGTTCGCAGTGGAATTATTACATTCTGATGAAAGATTACAGAGACATTTTTTTTTTTTTGAATAACATGCACTGCAACTATTCATTTAGAATAATTAGGGTCAATTTTGATTTCATGTTGACTTTAAGATTGCAGAAAGCTCCATTTTCCATTTAAAATAGAAAGAGAAAGAAAGGTTTTTTCCCCCTTTCAAACACATTAATTTCCTGTGTGTGAAGAGATGAGCTTGATCCCAAATCCATTTGAAAGATCAGTATGTCAGAGTATTTAGAGTACATGGT
>NW_027509208.1:40675000-40717500 GCF_051911475.1 Siphateles boraxobius | reverse complement strand
TGAAAATCCATGAAATATCTGGCCTGGATAACAAATGGTTGTATGTTCGAACCCGACAATCCGGTATAGCATGTATCCTGAGGTTACTTCATGGGGATTGCTATAAGTAATTTCATGTAAACATATAGGGACTTAATGTCATGATTTTAAGAATCAGCCACTGAAAAACCCATATCAGTTCACCACTAGTCTGAATACTTAGAGCATGTCCTTCTCTAAATCCCTGGATAAAACAAGTGTGATAAATTAACATAAAAACCAATACCCCAGTAGAACTGACTACCCTGTAAATTTCCTCTAGAACTCTAGAATAGTAGTTAAATATTTGGCATGGTTAACCAATAGCTTGTAGATTCAAACCCACCTAGGTTTGATGCATTGTGCAACTGAGCAGAATAAATCTCCCCAGGTTATTCCCATGGGACATTCCCTGTAATAAATGTACAGATAAAAGGAAGGATGTAATTACATTTGGGGACCAAATACAATAATTTATGAATCAATATTATTGACCACTAATCTGAATACTGGGGGGACGTTTCCCCTCTCAATGTCCACAGCCCTAACTAAAAGCATCTTTACAGAGCAGAACATGTAGGGAAATACCCCCGTGAGAAGTGACTGTCGTCTGTATTTCAGCAGCATGAATAGCGCTAGATGCGATTCAGCGCCGCGGACAGCGTTCATCGAGCGGCTACTGTGTGTTTCAGAACCGCGGACAGCGTTCATCGAGCGGCTACTGTGTGTTTCAGAACCGCGGACAGCGTTCATCGAGCGGCTACTGTGTGTTTCAGAACCGCGGACAGCGTTCATCGAGCGGCTGCTGTGTGTTTCAGAACCGCGGACAGCGTTCATCGAGCGGCTGCTGTGTGTTTCAGAACCGCGGACAGCGTTCATCGAGCGGCTGCTGTGTGTTTCAGAACCGCGGACAGCGTTCATCGAGCGAACGCTGCATTTCAGAACCACGGACACGGATGCTGCTGGTTTCCCCGCTCTACAGTAGTGAGGAGGGGGGAGGTGAAGCGGGGTTTCCCTCAGTGCTGGATGGAGCTCCTCTCTCTCTCTCTCTCTCTCTCTCTCTCCATCTCTGCACATTACCACCTTCAGCAGCGGATTTCCATGAGAGGGTTATCACATCACACAAAAATCCGTGGCCTTCACGTCCCCCCCCCGTCCCCCCCCATTATCCTGCCAATATGGGAGATTTCAAGCACAAAATGCTATCGTTCAGTAATTCGGTGGCTGCATTTGATTTCCTTCCATTTTTGACACAGGGAGGAGATTAATCGCATATTATAAAGCCTTTGCTAGAACATTTCAGTCGTCATAGACTAGCATCACAGAAAAAAATCCCGAATGGAAATCACCGGCGAATGCATGTTTGCGTTAACAAGACTGTCATGCAGAGAGGAAACCAGCATTCTGCCCACGATTCACAGCCATCCTTACTAATACCAGCCCACTGCATCCACTGTCTCTGACAGTAAATCACATCTTTATCACCGAAGCCTATACGGCCAGGTACAAATAATACATCATTCACTGAATTAAGCGTGCTCGTGAAATGCAGAGGTGTGAACATTGTGCTCTTTTTAACGTTTTAACAAGCGAAAATGAAGAATTCAACAGATAAAACTACAATCTCCTGTGAAATTTCATAATGACATCAAAGATAGGCTACAGATTAACCAGAAGCTGTGCTGCTTTATCGTGCAGAGGGTTGGCAGGTAAATTAATCTCTGGCAAAGAGGGGGAAAGGGCATTAAATCACCGTTGAGCAGCAGAGAAACACGCAAACACACACACGCACGCACGCACACACACACACACACACACACACACTTGAGAAGGAGAGGCACCGCTGGCAAACAGCTGGAAATACGCAGCCGTTTCCCCCCAAAATAAACCACACGATGACATAAAGGATTCTGGCCTTTACCTGTCAAGATGCCGACCCGGATTTGGTGGTCGTGGTTTGTTAAAATCATCCCGTCTGACGCCATATTCAGCACCGCTGTCGCCGCACTGAGAACTCCTGGCAGAGCCGAGAGCCGAGCGCATCGAACTCTGGAGGGGGAATGAGGGAAGCGCGCAGGCTAGAGCAGCAGAGCGAAGATTCAGCGCTCATATCTTACAGGGAAATCAGGAAAATACAAACAAATGTTTTTAGAGGTTTACATAATTTCAGAGTTTCTGTAAAACACTCTGTAATTATGCAAACTAAGTTAATTTACATTTGTGGTCAGTAAGACGTTTTTAATACTTTTATTTAGGATGTATTAAATTGATCAAAAGTGACAGTAAAGACATTTAGCCTATTATGTTTTATAAACGATTTCTATTAAACATAAATTATGTTTGTTATAAATTATTATTGAACTTTCCATTCATCGAATAATAAAAAAAGTATTACAATTTCAATAAATAAAAAAATAAAAAAATAACTGAAATAAAAAAAAACTGTTTTCAACATTGATAACAATTTATTATTATTATTATTATTATTATTTAACCGATTCAGCAGAATGATTTCTGAAGGATCATGTGACACTGAAGACTGGAGTAATGATGCTGAAAATACAGCTTTGATCACAGGAATAAATTACAGTTTAACATGGGCCTATTTAATAGAAAACAGTTACTTTAAATTGTAATTGAAACAGTGTTTCACAATAAGATCAATTAAATATAGCCTTTGTGATAATAAGTGACTTTTTTAATTGAAAAACAATGAAAAAAAAAAAAACGTTACCGGCCCTAAACTTTTGAATTGTAACAAATTGGACTTTACTGTCACGTGTTACCAAAGTTTGTTTTTTGTTTTATTAATTGTTGTTAAAGTTAGTTAATAAAAACATTATTAGTTCATGTCAGCTCAAGTCCATTAAATAATATTAACAGATGCAACTTTTGATTTTAATAATGTATCATGAAATGTTGAACATTTATAAACGTTAACAAATAGAACCTTGTTGTTCTAAAGTGCTACCATAAATTACTCCTTAGAATTTGAAATTAGTTGGTAAATGACTTTTTATTTTACTTTTGTAAATTACTAATTATTACATTACATTACCGTCACAGAACTGAGCTGTTAGAATACATTGTAATAGTCTTTAATAAATCCACAGGCAGATAAAGCTAAACAGAGAGAAAGGGTTATAACACATATCCCAGACGAGACCAACAGCAAAAAAACTGTCTCCCTGCAGGAGACTTTACAGAGTGCATTGACAATACAAGATCTGGACCAAAAACTGATGAACCTCATAACATCACAACATTTATTTCCATCAAGAGCGGCATCAAATTTTGGTCAGGATCGTGCAGTGTATTATATTATTATATTAGCTAATAACTCTACTCGTGTTTCCCAACCTTTCTGTCAAACAGACTTGTGTTTCTAACTCATACTATAATGGATATCAGTATCAGATCCACAGAGTGACTTTCTCCTTATAAAACACCCGAGCTTGTTTGAATTGTTTGGTCTATTCCTGCCAAATACTCCCTGGTACCTGCTCACCACATATTCAACAAGAAAACAAGTAAATATTTGCTTAGCAAAGTAAATAGAGTCGTTAAACTTTTGAAATGTCGAAAAACGCTGACTTTACAAATACTGTATATTTCCTGCTGTAAATGTCAACACTGCAATTTCCCCACTCACGGGTATAAATAAAGGTTCTGTTATATTCTATTTACCAGAGCTGGAAAGGTTCAGAGAATCCCACAACGTCCTCTTTAAGATACACACGGATTCAAAACAGTTTTTATGATGGTGACGAAAGGGAGGCAAAGGTGGTGACGATTCTCAGGGACTGAGAAGTTAAGTCATCTTTGTGTCAATAGCGCTTTATAGAATACAGATTGTTTCAAAGCAGCAATTCAATTACAGTTCTACACAGGAACATAATGATTCAATGATGCAAACAGAGTTCAGAAAAAGACATTAGTGGCATTGTTCAGCTGAGGCCAGTTCAGTGTTGATTCAGTTCCGTTGCAAAGATCATTAATTATTAAATGAGTTCAATTCCGCTGTAAAGCAGCTCTGCAGAAAACAGTGATGTCATCGTCCAGCTCAGTTGAGCTCTCATCCAATAGAGTCAGTGCAGTCAGATCAATAATATTGTTGAACATTTACAGGGGTGGTATAATGCCCTTTTCACAAGAAGAAAAATAAGCCTCTGAAGTGTGTATGTGACGTTTTGGCTCAAAATACCCCACAAGCTATTTTTCACAGCATGTTAAATTTGTCCCTTTTTGAGGGTGAGCAAAAATGCACCGTTTTTTGTGTGTGTACCTTTAAATGCAAATGAGCTGCAGCTCCTGGCACAGAGGGTGGAGCTTCATGAGCTGTGTGTGTGTGTGTGTGTGTGTGTGTGTGTGTGTGTGTGTGTGTGTGTGTTAGTAGCTCCAATTACCTCACACAGACACACACACTGGAAATTTAAAAAACGTTTAGCCTTTTATCTTTAAACCAAAGTTGGACAAAGATGGAGAAGAAGTGACAACATGTAGAGTACAACAGGACGTTTCTGTATGGTTAGTTGAGGAATTTATGAAGCTTATGTGTAGTTATCTTGACTTCTAGTCATTGATTAGCATATTCTGTATTGATCATCTATAGATCGTGTTCCGGGGGCGGGGTTTATGTAAATTTAAAGGGTTAGTGATGTCACTTACCAGTGAAGACGCTCTTTGTAGTCCCTACCAGCTGTTTGTTGTAGTCCTTAAAAAACGATTTCTTTAAAAGAAAATATCTCCCTTTGCTTTGAATTTTTTGGCGTTGTAATTTTGCAGATGTTATTAATGCTCAAACAGCAACTTTACAAACTAACTAAAGTTAGAAAAGTGAAATCATAATCAACCACCTCTTTAAGTGTCCCCAACTAAGCAAGTCAGAGAGCCTACAGAAACAACCAGCACCGGCCCTGCTCAGATATATTAACAAGAGACATGACAGTAGAAATGAATCACTGGCTCTCAGGAGTATATGGACGGCATCACTGGATGGTATAATGCGGGGGCCACACACACACACACACACACCTGTAGTCTGGCTGAATGCCACATGTGTGGGCTATATTCTACATTATCTCATGAAGAGCTCTATCGATTCCTTTCCTGGACTCACAGAGCATCTCAGAACAATGATGAGTCAATCACCACTCGGGTCACGATGTCTGTTTTTTTATGTCTGGCGTTTTTATATGCATTCGCTTTTAAACACATGCAGACAGTCGTAAGTCTGTGATTTTGAACCTTCATTCTGCAGATGATAGCAGCTCTGACCTGTTCATACAATCACAGCCTGAAGCAGAAGAACGTTTCTATTTATAGCGCGACATCACGCTTCTGTGGTGTGTAATTCCTCTTGTTTATTCTCATGGAAAAAACAGAGAGAGCGAATCTCTTCTTCCTGTGCCAAGATTCATTATTCATGAGCATATTTTACGCTGGGAACTGGGACGCTGCGTTCACTGACCAACACACACACACACACACACACACACACACACACACACACACACACACACACACACACACACACACACACACACACACACACACACACTCCCGGTCTGAAGACAACGTACGTGTCAATGCAACACTTTACTGAGAAACGCTGAGAAAACAGACATTGCTGTGTATTTTCTGAGCTGTTCTGAGTGGTTATTAGCACATTGCACTGATATGTGGCCTGAGAAAAAAAGGTTGAATGGGATTCTATATACTGTATAACCTTAGAGTTCTTGGTTCAGTTTTAAAGAAAATGTTCTATATGGAAAAATGTCTTCAATTAATGCATAATAGTTTCATTAACAAGTCATTTTTCTATTGATAAAGTATGCTTATGAGCTGTTCAATTCATAAAAATGTATTTAAACAAAATCAATAAAAATGTATACAAAATTACAACTTAATCGTATAATCAATATGATTTCATGATGGAACCTTAAAACGGTTCTACAGTCCTCATGCAACAGAGAAACAACAGAGAAGCCATTTTCAGAATTTGTGTTTGAACAAATATCAGTAGACGGGAGATTTTAAAATTTAATTCATAAATCTGTAAGATCTTACCTTCATGCTGTGGAAATATAAACCGGAAGACAGAACTCAACGAGCACAGAGCTGAAAGGGGGCGGAGCTACAAAAGCTTTATACAGTATATGAGGTGCCTGACAGAACCCTTTACAGAACCTTTTTTTATAGGAGTCATAGGTGGTTTCTAGGGTGTCGTTAAGCAGTTTCTAATGTGTTTTAAATCGTTCTTACTGCCTGAAGTGAAAAGTCTCAATCGTGTCCATCCTTCAATGTAAGTCTGTTGGATTTTTTTCAGGAGTTCGTTCATAGGAAGCATTTTCTGTGGATCGTTCATGTTCAAAGTGAGCAGATGGGCACCAGCCTCATTATTTCAGTTCTGCACGTCTGAACCTTTGAACCTTCTGTCTGACCATAAAGCAAATCAAGTATGTCATGCTTACAGACTGGAGGCTGCATCTAAGATTCTGAAAATTGTATGGAAAACTTGCACGAATGCAATGAATTCAAAGAGAAATCTCCTTAGTGGCAAATAAGCAGCATTGTTAAGTATTACCAGCAGGGGGCGCTAACATGTAGAGTTAATACACTGGACTGAATAGGCCATGACAGCTCTAATAATTTGCTTATGCTTACAAAAAGTTGAGCTCCCTGAATGTCTCTCATCATCAACAAAGTGCTTTTCCTTATTAGTGTTGGCAAAGGCAGAAATACCTATAACTATTACTCATTCTGTTATGAACAAATCACTAACACAATTAGAGTTTCTTGCATTTGTACAGACATGAACAGTAGCCTATCTCATTCTGCATGGTTCGTTGAGAACAGATGTCCTCTCTTTTAATGACTTCAACTTCAACCACCTCAAAACACCCAGAACAACCACATAGAAACCACTGTGAACACATTTTCAACGGCTTAGCAAAAACTAGGAAGGTTTGTCAAGTTAATTCATATAAACAGTTGTATAGATGGACACTTTTGACACCTGAATATTTAAATAATGCAAAAACAAACTTTACTGACATTAAAGGCATGTAGCCCTACCTGATGAACATAGATAATTTAAATGCATTATTATATTATATCTTAAAGTAAATATTATTTGTTATCAATACAATGAAGATGCAAAAAAGCAGGCTTTGAATGACATAAATAGTTTATGCATAATCCTTAACTTTTTAAAGGGGTCATATAATCGTGCATGCACTTTTACAAGTTGATTGTACTGCAATGTGTGTTGGCAGTGCCTGTACACAACCATCATATAATGATAAAAATCCATCCAGTGTTTTTGTTTAATCTCCTTATATGTATTCCCCCGTCTCAAATCGAGCCGATTCACCGTGTGACGTCACACGGCGCATGACGCCCCTCCCACGGTTGTTGATTGACAGCAGCGTTTCAACACAGCCCCGCCCTGAGCGAGCTGTCATCGTAGTCCATCATTGTTGATACACTGGAGCAGAATTGCATCTAAGCGATTGTGTTGTTCTGTTCTTGGGTGCAATAACAAACACAGAAATCATTTTGATGTTCCTAAATTTGAACCGCTGAAGACGCAGTGGCTGAGTTTTGTTTACGATGGGAATATTCCCCACAAAAAACGTAAATGCATTCATGTTTGCGCGAATCATTTCTCACCAGACTGCTTTTTAAACGAGGGTCAGTATAAAGCTGGTTATGCTAAAGAAGCTGCTCCTGAAAAAGGAATCGGTACCAACTATTCTTGTTCCTGCTGCACCTCCTGAAGAAGTGAGTGTATGTTTTATTAGCCTTTAAATATTAATCTTTGCAAATCGCTTGCACGCTTCACGATGAATGCGGCTAATGTTTACACTCAGGGTTTATTACGGCATGATTCTATGTAACGTTACGACGTTCTCAATATAATTCATAATCCCAAGTTTATAATGAACAACGCATTATGGTTATTGTGTTATTAAAAACTGTGTACGCAGATGTTACAGTTAACATGCTAACACTAAGTAAAACATAAAACATTTTCGTACTGCACTAACGTTAAACATACAACAAATTCTTAGGTATCCTTCAACTACTGCTAGAATCATTACTAACATTACAGGACATGTCTCAGTCACGGTAGTTGTACCAAACACTGAGATAACGTTACGCATCACTGACAAGCCTACATTTACCAAAAAAAAAATGTTTCAACATAAATCTGTCAACGAACTAACCTATACAGTAAACACTTAGCGTTTGTATCCCACTACTCTACCCTGACAGTACATACATAAATAGATCAAAGTGACATTACGTTAACCAACCATTCAGAAACGTCCTGTTCGAGCCTTAATGGTCGAACTTCTTCGGGGCCGTCATCTTGTTCCGGGTCCGACTCCGGTTCAAATTGGTATGGCAACACTACACATAGATATAAACACTAGATGTCGCCTTGGGGTTCTAAGCATGCTCAAAACCGCCGCCATCTTGGAACAGGGGTCTTGTCATAGGAAGTAGCTAGGTAACCCTGAATTCATGGATGATGCCGGACTTTTGTGCTGCGTATAGATGTTTACACGAACGAAATCTAAAAACCAGACAGCAAGGGACTACATTTCACAAGATTGTGAAATTTTGTAATTTTTTTAAAATTTCTCTGGACTCTATAATAAATACATGTCTGACCGTTGGAACGAACCAAATCAACTAGAAAATCGCATTCATGGCGATTTATGGTGATTTTATTTCCGTTAGTCCTTTCCCTACATTGACACTGATGAGGGGTTCCCCTGTTTCAAGATGGCGGCTCTGTTGTCGCATTCGTTCCAAGGGGGTAAACCATCAGCCGGAAGTTGAAGCTGCCTCCGGGGGCCGCCATTGTAGCTGGCTATCACCTGCTGTTAGCATCCCATTGACTCCCATTCATTTTGGCGTCACTTTGACAGCGAATAACTTTACATCTGAGGCGTCCAAAGACTCCATTTGTCCATTATTTATTTCTAAAGAAACACGACAATGTATAAAAGGCTCCATTACTTTGTATCTTACGTTATGGCCCCGTAGAAGCCATTCTTGTAAAAATAGGCTAAAAAATTGCGTCATAACCACGCGACTTTATGTCGCACAATAGAGACATTACCGTATAGACAGGAGGAGAAGCTCGCAGGCAATCTTTTATTGTCTAAAGTCAGCCCATGGCATAGATAGAGTCCATAAAAGCAACGCGACAAAATATTTCAACAACGTTTTTGATGAATTTGAAATAATTCGAAATAATTTGATATGTGGCAAGTGAATACATATGAAGTAACATTTATCCACGAACTTTAAATTATTTATCTACTTCACCTATATATATTAACGGGGGATGGGGAAATTATCAGGAAATTATACATGCAATGGAAGAAGAAAAAACCCATCTCAATGTCTATCGCGGTTAACGTTGTTCCTTTATTTATTTATAGATCTACGCTTGAAGATGAATGTGATCCCGTTCGGAAGCCATGTACAAATGTCCTAGCCTACATAACGTGAAATAAAGAAAAACGTTTTTGTTCAAGTGTTTTTGATCATGATTTATTAGCCAAAACTACATGATTTATATTTTGGAATATTATATGGTCACATTGAATATACGAAAATGACGCGAGGGGATAGTATTTTATAGTATGGTTCCTGGGCTTATATACTAATAAGTCTTTTTTGGATGGGTTATTATTCTGTTTGATGTAGAAGGAAACGAAAAAGAACAATTGTAAATGTGTGCGTTTATGTATGTATGTGCCTATTTGAATCACTTTTAATAATTTTGGAAGATTCTGCTGAGATGTACATGTACTTATTTATCTGTTATTTTTGATTGTATTATATATATGTGTGTGTGTGTGTGTGTGTGTGTATATATATATATATATATATATATATATATAAACATGTTCAAAATAAGCTAAATAAACTAACTAACTAAAATTACTAGAACTGCAGGCTACTCAAACGATTACAATCCAAAAGTAGGCTATTTTAAAGTCGATTTTAGCCACTTCTTTTGCCAGGCCTATAATGTTTTAATGTAAGATGTCATATTGTAATTATATAGCGTAAGTAGTTATATTAATATTATTGTAATATATTAATAAACATTGTATTATATTATTACTATACGATTTGATTTCCAAAACACACACACACACACACACACACACACACATCAATGTGAGTTTACTCTGATGCGTCATTGACCGTTCGAGATTAGCTTGATTGCGCTTTATGACAACACCTGCTAGTCAAAGCCCTTATTTTCTGGAGAGCCGTGATACTTCGACCTTGGAAACTTCTGATCATCATTCAAGACAAGTATTGTGTTATAGGTGGTATTTTGTTAATTCAGTGTGATAACTGTTTGTTGACTTTTTTTTTCGTGATTTCATCTTCCCTTTTACTTCAATTTACTTGTTGCTAGCATATTGTCCCTCGTGCGAAAATGTCTTGCTGTGTAGCATACATGTGTTCTAAGAGACAAGTCTCTTCCAAGTTAAGCTTTTTCAGGTAAGTCCACTGTCTCCATCAGTATAATGCATTATTTAAGTATTTTACTCGTACTAAATGTGGCTAAAAAAGATGCACGTAGTCCTCGACAGCTGACAGACATGCAGGTGACTTAAGACATGCAGGTGAAAGAATTTTTTTTTGTAAGATGAAATTGTTACGTTCTATGAATGTCTAGGGGTCCGAACGTAACAAAGTTTAAGATTTTAAAGAGCAATGGTCAGGGCCCTGCCACAGCACCACAACAGGGGAGTTCTTTTCAACAAGTTTATTCAAAAAGTTAACAACAATTTACTTGGAGTGTAAGTTGGGAAGGAAACAAAGACTTCAGGAGGGGGCAATGCCAAAAATAACAAACAAAAGTTTAATCTGCCTGGGCGAGTCACTTTCTTACTAAACCTCTTAAAGAAAATAAAAATAAACAACAGAAAATGTACACTCTCTCCCTACCTGACCACAAACCAGGAGAAAACAGGGGATAGCAAAATAAAGATGGTACCCACCTCCCTACAGTTCCCAGACAATAAACAAAGCAAATAATCAGATAACAGCTTAAATGATAAAGCAAAAAGGTATGGACTGGGACATCTCACAAAAAAAACAGTGCGAGGCAGCAAAGCAACAGTTCTCTAGCCAGAACAACAGAAGGGGGCACGGTGTTGCACAGGTCCACAACAAGGAACACAACAGCTCTCAACAACTGGGCCGGGCAGGACACAGACCATGCTCTGGAGAAGAGTTCTCCCTGAATGATAGTTCTGCTGGCTTTTATGCTGAGTCCCTCCTGGATAAGCAGGTTCAGCTGGAGAGGTATTCAGCTGGAGAGGTAATCAGCTACCTGCCAGAGTGAAAAGTGGGAGGAGCCAAAAGAGAGCAGGAGACACCAAAACAACAAAGAAAGCACACACAGATCACAGAACCATGTACTTCACAAATATATATATATATACATCCTTGGACGTAACAAAATAATCATGTTTATTTTCTAAAATCAAAATAAAGCTGAACACCTCAATATTGCAATAAATCAAAGTCGACACAACAGCCTTTAACGTCTACAAACTCTCAGTTAAGCTCAAGTGCACAAAAAAGACTATAAGTAAACCAACATCCTTCAAAAAGGCCATGTCAATATAGAGGATATATAATGTTAATTAAAATTAACTAGTCAAAGTCTACTTGCACTGGATGTGCTGGTTTCGGCCTTATCAGCAGCTGCAGTCAAAACCTCATCTCCAAAATCAAACACCTGCGATTCAGAAACCAAGCACAAAAACTAAGGGTACTCCAAGTGATATGCCACAACAACAGGTTTATTTAAATGAATGGCTGCAACAATAAAATATTTGTTAATATAGGGAGTGTATGTGCATAATGTGTGTGTTTGTGCATGTACACGTGTGTGTTTGTGCATGTACACGTGTGTGTTTGTGTGTACATGTCTGTACATGCACAGTCATGTGGTGTGGGGGTGGGGGTTGGGGGGTCGGATCATTTTTAGGGTAGCATGGCATTCAGGTTCGTGCCATCGAAGTCCACCCCAGCCAAACCAGTGAACCTTGGCCGCTAGGCCAAGATTGGCCCCGATGGTCTCTCTGGCCCTCTCTTCCCCCCGACGAATGTAGCTACTTCCCATGATCCAAATCACTGGATCTGTTAATAGCATACAGCAATCACAATCAAAACACTGTTTTGTCAGTATCAGTAAACAGATTTTAACACACACAAGTAACTTGTCTCGGGCCATTGATTTCTTTCTATCCAAACAAAACAGAAAAAAAATGTCTATGCAGATCTACAATAAAACACAAATTAATTGATTTTATCTGTTCATTGATATAATAACATGACAATATAGGTATTACAAAAGGTTCATTTATTATATTATTCTCTCTTACAGTCAATGTGTTGCTTTCCATATTTTATACTATATTTGTAAATTATACTATAGCTACATGATTTACCTTTGTTGTCAGCCATGGTGTTTGGTTAAGTTTCTGAAGTGCAGAGTTTGTATTTGAACCTATGAGGAAAGAAAAATGAAAAGGGCAACCATTAGTTATAGATGTTATTGTCCATCTATTATTTAACTTACATTTTATTTAACTGGCCAAAACAGACGCTTTTGTACAAAGCGATTTACTGAATAACTTTTTTATATGACTAATTCGGCCATTTCTCTTGCGATAGATCTTTTATTGTCTCTGTGTAGATAACAGTTAACGCCATTTTGCGTCCATTAACACTATACAACATCATGTGCATCAAGCAATCATGTTAATTATATGCCCAGCAAGCATGCTATCTTTACCAATGCCTAATTTCACCGTGCAAATTATATTTAAAACATTCGCTTCTTGGGCGGTTAAATAAGTATGACTCATTTAACTTACATTCGACTTAGATTAGCTGTTTAAGTTAAATTACTAATCTTAACTATCATTTAGTTAGCAATAATTAGCCTTTGCCTAGTATCTCCTTACATATACATATTGGGTATGAATTAATAAGTTCTTGAATATCATTTTACATAACTTATTAATATAAAGCATTAACTTAATATGGCGTACTGACGTTAAATTTTAAATAAATAAATATTAAGCAAAATGACAAAATAATTAATCAGAATACTTACCAAAAGTTGCTGCAGGTCGCGGTTGGGTGACTGTCTACGGGTGATTAAGATTTGTTTTGGCACAGCTACTAGAAGATTTACAACTCCCAGTCAGGTTGCTCACGTGACATCTACGTCATCAAGCTCAGTTTGAGCCTGCGCAGAACGCTTGGCTATCAGGAAGTGAGTACCCATGTTTGGCTTCAACTCTCTCCGTTGAAATCAACGGGGTCGCTCTGTCCATTTCTTTTACTGTCTATGATTCGTTCCAATGAACTGCAGTAGCCAAGGCGACATCTAGTGTTTATATCTATGAACACTACAGATGTGTCCTCAGAGACTCCCGCTGCCATTCTTTCGCCAAAATATACCATCAACTGTTGTCAAAGCAATACTCCACGTGCGTTGTGTCAAAAACACCCCATAGAACAGAGGGGGCGGAGTCAGCAAGCTCATTATCATTTAAAGGCATATACACTGAAACGGCGTGCTGAAAACAGAGCTGTTTTTGAGCAGGTAAAATTAGTGTATTCTTAAAATACTAATGAGAATTTTTAATACAAGTATATTACAAAGTTTTCATTTAGACCCTAAAGATTCATATTAACTTGTACAAAAATGGCATTATGTGACCCCTTTAACACAATTTTTTCAAAATGTATCCGACGACAGATGTAGGAATACGTTCAAAAATATATATTTTTGACAAAATTGGTAACACTTTAAAATAAGGTCTCAGTAGTTACATTAATTCATGTATTAACATAAACTAACAATGGGCAGTACATTTGTTACAGTATTATTAATCATTGTTAATGTTAGTTAATAAAAATCCAGCTGTTCATTGTTTGTTCATGTTAGTTCACAGTGCATTAACTAATGACCAACTTTTGATTTTAATAATGCATTAGTAAATGTTAAAATTAACATTAACTAAGATTAATAAATGCCGTTAGAAGTATTGTTCATTCTTAGTTCATGTTAACTGATGTTAACTAATGAAACCTAATGAAATGAAATTTTACCACAAAATTTAACATGCACTATTCAGAAATCAATCCATAATGCCTTTAAAAGTCTATTTTAGAGTATATATAGTCTATTTTAGAGTATAAATAGATATTGCATGCTTCAAATAGAATGTTAAGGGGGTGTTTACTTTGTCACATTTGATACTCAAATTTCTAAGGCCTCTAAATTATAAACATGATGAAAACTTTACTGAAAAACCTGTTGCACACAATTTTATTTATGCCTTCTGGAGTTCATGTAGATGTTTTTTTTTTTTTTAGAGTTGATATCTTAATAATAAGCAGCCTAAACATTTGCACCATAAGTTATCAATACAATGCAAGTGCAAAAGGAGACTTTGATGAGACTTTGACGGACATAAACAGTTCGCAGAATACAGCATACTGAGCTGAGTTGAGTTGAGCCAGATCCATTTCGTTCTCAGGAAGAGAGCATCATATCCATTACATCTGATTCTGAATGACTTCTGTTCTGAATGAATCCAGCGGTGGAGAACGAGTCAAACTCTCCTGCGCTCCTCAGACACAAACCTTGCAGATTTCACTGTTTGTTTGTGTAGAGCAGCGTTATTTGCTTTCGCTGAGCAAAGAGGAAGGAGGGAAAAACAGAAGAAATGACGTGGAACATTCAATTACTGCAGGGCATTTTGTTCAGCCGTGTAATTGATTTAAGACGCTTTAAACCTACAGCTTTTACGCTCAGATTCTGTAGAAGTGATGCTAAGCATACAACGATGATATTTCTACATATGCAGACTGAACGAAACCATAAGAAGAATAAACAGACCAGATCAGAAGAGAAGAGATGATACCAGAAGAGCTAAGAAAGCAAGGAAAGGACAAATGAGCAAAAACAGCTTTGAAACATAATGACAACATACTAGAGATTCCCATTGGGGGAAAAAAGGTAAGTCATTCATTAGAAGCAACAGACAAGGAAAAGATTTGAGATACAAAAAATCCCCAGAAAAAAGTTATAAAACAAAGTGGAAAAGAACAATTGCACAAGACTAAACGACATATTTCTCAGGAATAAGTCAAATCCAGATAAATGTGATGTATGCAAATGTAAAGAAAGCTTAAAGGGGTAGTTCACTTTTTAAAAAACTTTTGCTGATAATTTACTCACCCCCATGGCAGCCGAGATGCCCATGTCTTTCTTTCTTCAGTCGAAAAGAAATTAAGGTTTTTGATGAAAACATTCTACAGTCATGGTGAGAATTAATGGCACCCCTGGTAAATATGATCAAAACTGGCTGTAAAAAATAAATCTGCATTGTTTATCCTTTTGGTCTTTCATTCAAGAAATTGCAAAAAATCTAACCTTTCATTGAAGTAAAAGAATTGAAAGTGGGTGGTAAATCACATTATGAAATAAATATTTTTCTCCAAAACACGTTGACCACAATTATTGGTACCCCTAGAATATTTTACGAGTAAAATATCTCTGAAGTATATTCCCATTAATGTTTACCTTTTTTTAGCACACCAGGGTGACTAGGAACATGAAACTGTTTAGCTATGACTTCTTGTTTCACAGGAGTTTAAATATGAGGAAAAACAAAGGCCAAATTCCCTTATTCATCTATCACAATGAGTAAAACCAAAGAATACAGTTCTGATGTGCATCAAAAGATTGTTGAGCATCACAAAATAGAAAGTGAAAATCCCCATTTTGACCATTAGGGCAATAACTAAGAAGTTAATATCAACTAAAGATGTTATGAATCTGCCAGGAAGAGGACGTGTGTCTATATTGCCTTAATGCACGGTGAGGAGGAGAGATTGAGTGGCCAGAGACTCTTCAAGGATCACAGATGGAGAAATGCAGAGATTAGTTGAGTCTTGGGGTCAGAAAGCCTATTTTAAAAAAAAATCAAACAACCCCTACATCACCACATGTTGTTTGGGAGGGTTTCAAGAAAAATCCTCTTCGCTAGTCCAAAAACAAACTCCAGCATATTCAGTTTTCAGAATGACTGGAACTTTAAACGGCACAGGGTTCTGTGGTCAGATGAAACTAAAAAAAGAGCTTTTTGGCAGCAAACACGCTAGATGGGTTTGGTACACACAAGGATAAAGAGTACCCCATGTGTACAATTTAATATACCGTTGGATCTTTAATGTTGTGGCCATATTTTTCCGCTGGAGGTCCTGGACTTCTTATTCAGATACATGGCATCGTGGATTCTATCAAATATCAACAGATAAAAAATCAAAACCTGACGGCTTCTGCTAGAAATCTTATAATGGGCCATGTTTGGATCTTCCATCTGGAAAACGATCCAAAACAAATATCAAAATCAACACAAAAATGTGTTACAGAGCACAAAATGAAGCTTCTGCCATGACCGTCCCAGTTCCCTGACCTGATGAGTGGAGTGAACTGAAGAGGAGAAGCACCAACATGGATCTGGGAATCTGCAGGATCTGGAGAGATTCTGTATGGAGGAATGGTCTCTGATCTCTGGTCAGGTGTTCTCCAAACTCATCAGACATTATAGGAGAAAACTCAGAGCTGTTATCTTAAAAAAAGGAGATTGCAAAAAGTATTTAATAAAAGGGTTCCAATAATTGTGGCCAACGTGTTTTGGAGAAAAAACATTTATTTCATAATGTGATATCCCCTCTACTTTCAATTCTTTTACTTCAATGAAAGGTTAGATTTTTGGCAATTTTTTGAATGAAAGATCAAAAGGATAAACGATGCAGATTTTTTTTTTACAGCCAGTTTTGATCATATTTACCAGGGGTGCCATTAATTCTGACCATGACTGTAATGGACTTCATTGGGTACCAAACGGTCCAAGGTCCAAATGACAGTTTCAGTGCAGCTTCAAATGGCTTTAAACGACACCAGACGATGCATAAGGGTCTTATCTTGCGAAACGATCAGTCATTTCAAAAATAAATGCTCGCCTTGCTCTGTTCTGTGATGCACGTTCGTGACTCTCCTGTTCGAACTCGTTCATCAAAATGAACAAATCTTTTTTCGAGTCATTTCGTTCGTTGAATGAACGAAATGATTTGAAAAAAGACTCGTTCAAAATTAACAAATATTTTTTCGAGTCATTTCGTTCGTTGAATGAACGAAATGACTTGAAAAAAGATTTGTTCATTTTGATGAACGAGTTCGAACAGGAGAGTCACAAACGTGCATCACAGAACAGAGGAAGGCGAGCATTTGTGCTTATAAAACTTAAACTTTTTTATTTATTTTTGAAATGACCGATCATTTCGCAAGATAAGACCCTTATGCATCGTCTAATGTCGTTTAAAGCCATTTGAAGCTGCACTGAAACTGTCATTTGGACCTTGGACCGTTTGGTACCCAATGAAGTCCATTATATGGAGAAAAATCCTAGAATGTTTTCATCAAAAACCTTAATTTCTTTTTGACTGAAGAAAGAAAGACATGGACATCTTGGATTGACATGGGGGTGAGTTAATTATCAGCAAAAGTTTAAAAAAAAAGAAAACTACTCCTTTAACATATTATAGGAAATTAAGGCAAGAAAGAAAGGAACATGTTTGATCATCATTAAAGGGTATTAAAGGTCTATTAGAAACAATCAATTGTTTTTCTAAGCTACTGGTCTTATTAATAGAATAGAGATCAATAAAGCCATCATTTTACACACTCCTTTATTGTAAGTGGCATATAATGCACCGATGGTCTGTAACCAGCAAAGAAACTAAAAGAAGAAGATGAAGAGCAACATACGAGATGAGAAGAGACCAGCTTTAGTTTGCTGAGAGAAGGTTTGCATGTGATCTGACCTCCACATCTCCATCTTAACAACAATAGATCCTAGAACCCCACAGTTTTACTGGACATTAGCACCGAGCACGTGAAAGGTTATACAACGAGGCCAGGGAATAAAAAGACATAGGAAGAGCACATTAGCCATCAGTTCATTACTCAAGCGATTCAACGTTGAGTCACGGACAGCTCACCGAATCATCTCCTGCAAACCGCCCCGGGATGTTTAGTGTACTGGAATTATGTTTGCTCTAGCGCATACTACTTTCAGAAATGCATCTCTAAATCACTGCAAAATCATGTACACTGGAAAAAAAATGGGGGAGGAAATAGGCTAATAGTCCTTGATGCAAGTAACACGTTCATTTGTTTTAAGAGAACGACTAAAATAGTATTTTCTTGTAAAACTCCAATAATCTTTGTTTAATTTACCTTGAATTTTTTTTTTTTTTACAGTGTAGGTCGTTTTTCTTTTTTGAGACTCAGAACTAGGGTTACTGATTTGATCAAACCCCTGAGAAATAAACATCGGTGTTCAACTCATTCCTGACATGAATAATCATGATTTTCTACATAATCAACCACCCAAAACAACATCTCAGCAAAGGTTTAGCAAATATTGGCACATTGTGGAGACATGTTTGCAAGCACAACACCACCATTTCAAACTATTAAGTCACCATGCAAGCACATGCATTTACTGTAAAAAAACATAGGGATGCATGGAATAAAAAGTTTATAATAAACACTGCAATATTTCATAAAAAATAAGAATGGTCAATACTGATTTCATGGTGACTTTAATATAATCTAGAGATAAGAGAAGCATGCTTGTATCATTTCTGAAAACGTGGTCACTGGCCAGTCTCCGTTTGTGTTTTTATTTCTGTGCCTCAGCGATGACCCTTTACATGGCTGTCTTCATCATCTGCCGCAGGCGCAGGGATCAGACTGAGGTACGGAGAATCCAGTGGAGTGGAAGGATGACTAATAGAGACAGTCACGCAATAGTAGAACACTCATTCAGAAAAATGAGCATGCCAACCTGAAGCTCCCACTATAATGAATAGATATCAACCCAAAACCCTGGAAAGACATACGGAATAATATTCGGAAAAATCTTTTTTTAAATGGAACAATTTATTGAAGCTTTAGACAAAATAAAAACAAGTATCATGATACTTTTTTGAGTATCATATAGTATTTGATACATCAGGCTTGAATGGCTCATATATAATGAGAATATGGAGCTCATCTCATACTTTTTTTCAGGAGTCCAAACTAAGCAAAAACATTTGCACTTTGGTTGTAATGTAAATCAATGAGATCTTTATAACAGTTTAGCAGACTACTTTACATAAAATGCATATTAATATCAGTTGTCACTCTATATCTGCCAATAATATGTCTTATATGATTATGTTTAAATGCTTAGTTCTGCTGTCTTCTGATTCTTTGTATCGTGTCCCCTATTCATTTCTGTAAAAAACGTTAATTTTGCAATTATGAATGACAATATTCAATCTCACATGTTCTAACATGAACGTTTGAATATTGTCATTCATGTCACAGAGACAGACTTTTTGGCATTAAGTTCATTTTGCAGCATTAAATGGAGATGTTTTTGTATCATAATGCTTCTAATAGCTTTTGACACGATAATAACCCTAGTGAAAAATAAATACACTAAAGTGTATTTGAAATACATCTATTTTATGCTAAGTATACTACAGATACATATACTTAAAGTCTGCCATATTAGAACAACTCATTTTGTACTCAATGCACTTTAGTTATCCAGAAATACTGCTGAACTCCAACTAAAGATATGATGAAGTATATTTGATTGTGCTAAAGTGGAGCTATTCCAAGTATAATTTAGGTACACTTTAAATATTGTGCATTTAAAGAATATTAAAAAATGCATTTTGCAATAAAGAAGTACTCCAAATAAAGTTTGATTATTATGTATAACAGTAAGCTTCAAACGATATGTCAGTAAATATGTTAATGGATTTGTTGTATACTTAGTATCAATTATATTTTCACCATAGGGAATGTTCAACGTTATTGTCACGGATTCACCCAACGACACACCCCAGCCAGCTTCAACCCAACACACCTGGTCCCGATCGCAATCACCGGAATTCTGATCCACCTCACCTGCACCCTCATCACTTCACTCACCACGCCAGCTCTGCATATAAACCCCACTCAGTCTACAGCTCATTGTCAGGTCTCGTCTTTTGATGCCAGTGACTCTCCGGTTCCTAAACCCTTCGGCCTGGTTCCAGTATCCTCAATATATCTACGCAAGTATTGTCCTTCTACACTAACCTCCTAGTGTGTGTGTATATTCCAAGCAGCCTCTGTGTGCGGTGGTTCCCCGGGATTCTCCAAACCGCCTCTCTGTGTTCTACAGTGGAATTCGCGGATCTCTATCAGGATTCCAGTGGTCAGCTATTTCCAGTATCTACAAGACGGACTCAAGTTCAAGTCTTCTCCCTGTGTTCCCTGTGTGGATCTCGAAGCTCATTCCTGTATTCAGGAGTTGCATACAGTGTCTAAAATAAAACCTGTTAACGCCATTCTCTGTGTCTTCATCCTTGCAGTAGTGTGACAGTTATCTGGTGAAAAAAATAATTTTTGACAAAATGCATAATTAGTTGTGCTTGCCAAATGCAATAACTAGTGTTCTTCTCCATACTTATTAGTGGTGCTTGCCAAAGGCAAGGCATCACTAGTGTTCTTCTGTATACTTATTCTTCTTCTTCTTATAATTCTGGACAAAGTTTGGCGCGTAACTCGTCCCGCAAATTTTGTCACAGACCCCTGAGTGAGGCGTCAAATCATGCGGCTCATTGAGGAGTGGTGTGCTATGACTTTTCTAAGCGATCGGGTGTACGATGTTCACACAGCGGACGAAAAAGTGGCCAAAAAAATACCATTGACTTAACATTGCGGAATGTTCAGAATGTCAAATCCCAACCGACTTTTTCCACACACACAGACACAAAGGGCCTGACACCCCTGCGTTTCTCTCCCTCTCTCTCTCCCTCAGAGGATTTATATTATCAAGCAGCCAATAAGTAATGGTCTAAAATCTTCATAGCCTCACCCTAGCAACCAATTACAGCACCCTAGCAACCGTAAGCCACAGCCAAAGGCACTCATTAATAAAGATTTTAAGAACTCTATAATAACTCTGTAGTAACTATCTGTTACTATGTTATAATAAATACATACTGACATCATAGACCCCTGAGTGAGGCGTCAAATCATGCGGCCTATTGAGGAGAGGTGTGCTACATCTTTTCTAAGAGATCGGGGGTAAGGTAATTGCCCCAGGGGCAAAAAAGCGCCCAAAAAATCCCATAGACTTAACATTGCAACAAACTTTGACAAATCATAGCTCAGAAATCAGATTTCACAGAAACGTGTAATTTGCCACATTCGAAGAGGCTGACAGGCTCTGTAAGAACATACCTCACAATGGGGTAAAAGTTGCACCCCTGGGGGGTAGGAGCTGCCCAAATTTGCCCCATTGACTTACTATGGTGTAGGACGGCCCATGAAATGGGCCGTTCTACACATTGTATAGTGATTTTGTATTGAACATAGCTCTGGATCACAGTGTCATAGAGACAAGGGGGCGGGCTCATTTTACTCAGACGGCCAATCAGTCTCTCAGGATCATTGTGAAGCTAATAAGCCACGCCCTAGCAACCATTTAGAGCACCTTAGCAACAAGTTACATAGACTTCCATTGAAAGAGGTCAAAAGAATTTCTCCGGATAGAAGTGTCATAGAAACACAAAGGTGGTCTCGTTTGACTCGGGGCAGCAAACAGCCAATAACGAATCACCTCAATACTTCCTAGCCCCTCCCTAGCAACCATTGTCGAGCACCTTAGCAACTAAAATCTATAGAGGGATATCTTCCATTCTGAATGTCACAGAGGCATGGGAGTTGGTTTATATCATTCACACTGACAATCAGTCTTTGGAGTTTCATGATTGGCAGCTGCCAAGCCACTCCCTAGCAACCAAACAGAGTACCCTTGCAACTATTTTGCAAGACATATATCTCTGCATCAGAACATCGTATAGAGATGGAAGTTGGTTCTTTTGACTCATGCTAGCAAACAGGACTTCCAACATGCTACACATGCTAGCTGTGAATAGCTACATGCTAATAGCAATTAGGAAAGTGCTAAATCATACCAAAATAGGCTAAGAACTCCAATAGTAAACATCTGTGACAACTACCAACCACCTAGAAACATCATAGCAACAACCCAGAATACCCAAGTAACCACCTAGCAACACCACAGCAACCACCCAGAATACCCTAGCAACCTCCTAGCAACCACCCAGAACACCCTAGCAACCACCTAGCAACACCATAGCAACCACCCAGAACACCTTAGCAACCACCCAGAACACCCTAGCAACCACCTAGCAACACCCTAGCAACCACCCAGAATACCCTAGCAACCGCCTAGCAACCACCCAGAATACCCTAGTAACCGCCTAGCAACGCCATAGCAACCCCCAGAATACCCTAGCAACCACCTAGCAAGACTATAGCAACCACCCAGAACACCCTAGCAACCGCCTAGCAACGCCCTAGCAACCACCCAGAATACCCTAGCAACCGCCTAGCAACCACCCAGAACACCCTAGCAACCACCTAGCAACACCCTAGCAACCACCCAGAATACCCTAGCAACCGCCTAGCAACCACCCAGAATACCCTAGTAACCGCCTAGCAACGCCATAGCAACCCCCAGAATACCCTAGCAACCACCTAGCAACACTATAGCAACCACCCAGAACACCCTAGCAACCGCCTAGCAACGCCCTAGCAACCACCAGGAATACCCTAGCAACTGCCTAGCAACGCCCTAGCAACCACCCAGAATACCCTAGCAACCGCCTAGCAACACCATAGCAACCACCCAGAATACCCTAGCAACCGCCTAGCAACTACCCAGAACACCCTAGCAACCACCTAGCACCACCCTAGCAACCACCCAGAATACCCTAGCAACCGCCTAGCAACGCCATAGCAACCACCCAGAATACCCTAGCAACCACCTAGCAACACCATAGCAACCACCCAGAACACCCTAGCAACTGCCTAGCAACGCCCTAGCAATCACCTAGAATACCCTAGCAACTGCCTAGCAACGCCCTAGCAACCACCCAGAATACCCTAGCAACCGCCTAGCAACACCATAGCAACCACCCAGAATACCCTATTAACCGCCTAGCAACCACCCAGAAAACCCTAGCAACCGCCTAGCACCGCCCTAGCAACCACCCAGAATACCCTAGCAACCACCTAGCAACATCCTAGCAACCACCGAGAATACCCTAGCAACCGCCTAGCAACACCATAGCAGCCACCCAGAATACCCTAGCAACCGCCTAGCAACCACCCAGATCACCCTAGCAACCCCTCAGAACACCTCAGCAACGCCCTAGCAACCACCTGAACAACATGAATAAGCCATATCTCAGCACCAGAACATAGTACAGACATGTTTGTTGGCTCGTATGCAATCATGTACCACACTCTAGCAACCGAGTGGCGAGTATTGCCACTGCAAGCACCACTTCACATTTTCTTCCGGAAATGTACATTCTAATTTTCTTGTTATCGTTGTAAAGCTGCATTGAAACAAATGCTTAAAGTGCTATAAATAAAGGTGACTTAACTCGACTAGTTGGAAAACAGATAATGCAATGCAATGATGATTGAAAGATGAATAAATAAACCTTCCTCAAAAGTCTGATGATCATATTTGATACTCACATTTTAATATGATGTTTCTAAAACATGATGTATGGATACTAACAATATTAAAGTTTTATGATATGAAAACATCCGCATTTAAAGCAACTGAAAGTTGCAAAATTAACTTAATGCCAAAGTCTGTCTCTGTGACATGAATGACAATATTCAAACTCACATGTAGTTCCAACATGAACCCCAATTAAGAAACCCTGGGCTGAATAATTGCTAAAATTTTTTTATTTTTAGAAATTAATATTGTACACGACATTAAGCATTATACAAAGAATCAGAAGACAGCAGAACTATGATTCTAAAACAATCAGTCCAAAGGTCAAGAGTGGATTTTAATTATTAAAATATAACTTTTCACCAGTAGGTGGTGCTGTTCTTAAACTCAATCTCCATTAGGAATTGTTTCCTTGCTGTAAATAAAACATTGCAAAAGTGATTTGAACAAACCACTTTAGTTTGCTGAATAACTTGACTCTGACATGAATGATACCTTAAATTATGCTTTTCTAAATGATCAGACTTGTTCAGACAAGATCATCAAAAACTTAGCAACAATCTAGAAACAACCCTGACCATCTTAGCATTAGTTTAGCGAGTGCTTCATTTCATTAAGCAACATCATTAACTCAACCTTTGTTGAAAGGATGCACATGTTCAGGGCTGGAGGAGAAACACACACAGACTTCATTTAACATCAGCAAACTCATCAGCTCTTCCACAACACATGCGCAGAATGAATTAGCGTTAGCATTAGCGCAGCAGGAATCCAATTTTAATGAAATGACGAGCAAAAACAAATGACGAGTCGGCCTCGTGTGCAGTTCTGATAAGGTCATGAGAGAGGATGAGGGGAAGTCTCCACTCAGCAGTAAAAGTGTAACTTCAGCAGAATTACTGCACATCTGCGGTTCAAGCGCTCATGGCCAGAGGATCTGAGCAGCAGCAAATGATTCAAGCTTTGCTTAATAAATATGAAATGGTTAGTTCATCCAAAAAAATTTAAAATGTGATGTTCCAAACCCAGGGGACTTTCCTTCTTCCATTATACGTGAACACATCATACTCATTTGACTGTAGATTGTGGTTCCATGTACTAGAAAATGGGGTTTCTTAACAATAAACTAAACTGTATTCAAAAGTTTTGTGAATCAGAATCCTAAACACAATAAATTCAGCAATCATCAGAGCAGGCCAATAGTTAAGCTAACTATTATTGGACAAGAGCAACTGCTTGCAAGGTGAATGTAAATGTAATATATAATGTGGAGGGCTGATAAAATTGTAGAAATAATCCTCAGGTATTATCACTGTAATTCCATCTAGTTTAATATCATACAGCTTCTTTCTGCTTCTGCCATGAACCTAAACACAATCTCCACTCCATAATGCAAACCCTCAGAACTCCAACATAACACAAACTGTTTTAAATCTCAATATATCAGAGCATTAAACACTAAAAAGTTTTCTCAAAAACAGATATATAGAACTCCATGTAATCTCCAGATTATGGCTGCATCCAAAAATCACATACTTTCCTACTATATAGTAGGTGAACAACACTATGTGTCAAGACTAAGAATAGTATGACTGAATTCACAGTACTCATAAAAGAGAAAGCACCCGGATGACTAACTACTTCTGGCGAGATCCTGAAGTGTGTTTAATGGAGGCCAGCGAGTGTGTGAGTAAACCTCACTCCACTGGCCTCTTTAGTGTCCTTGATAGTGTGCCACCCTCACACGATACACATGAAGTACCAGTACCAGATCTATACAGGTGGAGCTGGGGAGGGTGGAGGGTTTCTGAAAGCGCACAGTAAACTGCTACAGCAAATGCGGACCAAGTATTTAAAGGTTGAGCAGCTGATTGGCTACTGATACAGCAGGAACCAATCAGCGGAGCCCTATAGAGAATGATGTGATTGCAAGAGGAATTGAGTTAAGAACCAATCAGCCTGCGCCATCTAGAGTTTCATGACAGAACTTCGTATTTGTGACTAAATGTGATAACACTTTATTTTAAGGTGCCATAGTTACATGTTACTACATGTAGTTAATATAGCAATAACAGTAAATGATGCATAATTACAAGTAACTACAAAACCCTAACCGTAACTCTATAGTAAGTACATGTAGTTAATTAATATTACTCATTTACTTGAGTTAGTATAATGTAACTACGTCATCTTAAAGTAAAGTGTAGCACCAAAATGTTCAAGAATTGTGATTTCTTAGTTCTTTTTAAAGAAATGACAAAGAGCAAACAACATTCATTTTTGCTCTCTCAAATAATTTTTTGAAAGAAGTGTCAGGCAAAATTCACACAGCTTTTCCATTTAAATGAAAATTATGCTGAAAAGCACCAAAAAGAGCTAAAAAGTATCATGCAGTTATCTTAATAGCAGTCCATATGCCTTGTGTGCTATATTCCAGTTCTGTGGAGGTTTAATGTCACCGGCTGCATGTAACATGTGGAAGCAACTACTGAACTACTGTGAAGGCAAGATTATCAGTTAATATTGGCAAATGTCAGTGTGTTCCTCACACAGCTCTCATATGAACCCCATATTGAATAATTTTGTATTGCAGTCTGTGTGTGTGTGTTGCACTCGATGACAGACTTACTGCAAAGAGAGAGACAGTGAGACGACTAATGAGAAAGTATCTTTGGGATTCTTCTAAACGCAAAGGGAGAGGGAACAGAATTACTTTTCAGGGATGGGCAAATTCATTAGTTTGAATTTGAACTGAATTGACTGCAACACACAGGAAATTGAACTGGAATGCCAGGAAAAGGGAAATGACTAAATTTAGAAGTCGCAGTCCGAGTTGCATTAATACGACACGCACATGCATACATAAACATAAATAATTACATAAAAGAGTTGATTAAATATGCTTATGTATCATCTGATATATTTATATATATTAACTGATTAAACATTAATGTAAACTAAATTCAGTACTGTCAAAACAAATACATGGTTTTCAAACTGTATGCTATTTGCCTTCATTTGAGAGTTAGGGGGGAAATTGCATTGTCCATCCAATAAAGTTAATTTGTATACCGGTAATCCATGATTATTTATTATTTCATTGTATATAATAAATATAATAGTAATACACTCAATATATAATTTTATGTGTGTATATTTCTGTTTTGGTACACGCACACACACACACTCATTCTTGTACATCTTTGTGAGGACATACATTGACAATGCAATCTCTAGCTCCTTACCTTATCTTTTTCATTACCCTAATCCATCACAACCCTTACCCTAAACCTAATTATAACCTGATCCATAAAAACCATGTACTGACCCCCAAACAGGCCTTTAAGGGGTCTCAGAAAGTGTGTATCAGCACGCACGTACACACACTTTAAATAGAATTACAATTCTGCATCCCATTTTCTGTCATTCAGTCCTGTTAAGACGAAGAGAAAGGATTAAAAGATGACAAGCACACACATACACTTGACATGCAGCACATAAATATGCACACACACTCTTCACATGACCCTGTGTGCCATAAGGTTGTTCTGCGTTCAGAAATATGCCTGCTGCATGTTAAGAGCCCTTGAGTGGGGACCCTGAGGGCCCCACGTGTCTCCATTTCTGCACACTCTGCTCTCCATCAACCCTGCCTTTCTTCATATGTCCCTTTTCTCCTCCACTGCTTTGGTGACTGTTTCTCAGATCCGAAGAGTTAAAATCTTTCAGATGATCGACAAACGTGGGTGTCAGTGAGGTTTTACAGGTGTTCATCAAACACACAACCGGTCAAAACATCTTCTGCAATGGCACAGAACGAATCAGTTTCCACTCTTTACCTAGAAGCTGAAAATTGTGCGATTATATTTATAATGCAATGTGTTGGAGATGAGAAGCGAGGAAAGGAATCGAGGCCATGACTGCCCCCGAATATTAGGGTCAAACAACCAACAGTAAAATTCAGTAATGCAGGTTCTTAAATCTGCTAATTGCTTAATTAACGGTCACATGCAACCAAAGCGCATCTACATTTTATTTTTTATATATATAAATAAAAAGCCACTGCCTGATTGAGCCTTGTTATAAGGATTTGAAGTCACAGTACAAATAGAAACTCATGAACACTGAAACTTCCTGATTCAAACAAACGTCTCTGAGGAACAAAAGGAAGACAACAAATGGATTGATATCATTAAGCGGTTTTATTCAAGTCGTGTGTCCTGTAGCCTGTTCTGATTCAAAGCATGCATGGGGACGTGTATGTGGTCTCAAACGAATCACCTGAAAGAGGAACAGAAAAGGAGCTGGATCATGTCCAACAGAGACTATAGCAGAGCAAAGCAAGATTAGGATGATGAAAGTGTACTTGTCTGATAGTAGTCATAAACGTTGATGACTGCTGACTTGAGATTATCCACTGCAAGAACCCGTTCCAGCTGCAGAGAGTAACTCATGGGGACGCCTTTGGGAACCTGCGAGACGGAAGGAAATGAACAGCAGCAAACACACAGCACTCAAGATGGTAGCTAGTGAATATTCCCAGTGTACACAGTCTCACCTCTTTCAGATACACTAGGACACGATCATCTCCAGAATCAACCCGCTCCACTAACGGGGCGAACGAGTGGGGTGGAGAACCAAGCTGAAGGGAAGAGACCATCGTTTACAAACACAATTACACCTGGTGGAGCTTCAAGGATCTTGAGACTTTCTAAATCATCTCAATCCACGTGCGTACCGATGACGTATCTGCTGTGAAGCCCGACAAGAGCTTAATGTCCACTAGAACCATGTTAGTGCTTGCTTTCACGCCTTTGTATCTGAATGAGGGTGAGGGAGAAATGGAGGTTTAATTAACAGGATCAAGAAAGCAGTTTCCTTTTCAGAACCATGAGCTGGTTAAGACAGTCAAGTCACCTTTGGGTGAATCTTTAACTATGGTACTTTTCTTGTCCCTGGATTAAATAAACTAAAAAAAATATTTCTTTTTTGTTTTTCCATGTTTTGCTATGTGATGGAAATTACCTTTTCTTGGACTGTCAGATAAAAATGGCAAAATATATAATCAATACAAATCACACCCAACTTAAGGGAAGGTTTCTAGACAGATTGAGAAACCAACTCATACTAAAAAAAACGTTGTAGGAATGTTTTTATTTTCTGAAACCGTCTAGCTCAAAGAGTACCATAGTTGAAGAATTTATATAGTGCTTTTTACAATACAGATTGTTTCAAAGTAGCTTCACAGTGGTAACAAGAAAATAATGCCAATAATGCCAGAAAGCCAAAGCTATTCTTACTTCACCGTGAAGTTCAACATGAGATTGGCTCCTAGCAGTTTGCAGTCTCCAGTCACCTTCGCCTCAACGCTCAGCATCCCGTTGGCTTCAGTGGGTGTTGGGATGTTATAAAAACACACAACCTACAGTATGAATGCAGCGCAAACAAAACAAGGAGACTCAGGACATGCGCAACAGAAACAGAAATAGATGGGAGAAATAGATGGGGTAAATATAGAGACCTGAACAGACACACAAGTGGATCCTGTAGCTTTAACACTATATTTGCCAGGAACGTTCTTCAGAGGCTTCTCCTGAAACAGCAGCTTGTTGTCTTGATTCACGTTAAAGCTATAAGAGTCTCCTCCTGCCACTGACGACTGTACAGTAACAGTGCTGGAGCCTTTCAAGCTGAACACTTGAGTAGCGTACACAGACAGGGCATGAAGAGCCACCACCGTGTCCTAAAAACAACCACCAGATTAAAAACTATAAGGCTACGTCCACACTATTAGTCCAAATCCGATTGAAATCTTATCTAAAATTATAGACGTCCACACGGTATTGCAACCAAAAAGTATAGAAGTAACAAGAGGTGAAACTCCGTTGCAGTTTTGGTAACAATCGCTAGATGGCACTGCTGTCGCGCCGACGCCATTTTGGACTGAACCAACGGGTTTACCGTTAGCACAACTGTACAGCATAATGTCTGGAAATAATTGGAAACAAAGAACAGTGTTCTACCATTAACTGCAACAACTACCAGTATACAACCAATCAACTAGCATTTCATAGATTCCCCAAAGATCCAGAGAGGTAAATTAGAAAAGGTTTTTATTAACGTTAAAGTGAGCAGCGTACGTACATCTCCATATGTAAATAGCGGCATGGATGTACAACAGTGAGTGCAGGGAAGTTGTGTGTGACAAGGAAAAGTACAAAAACACTCTTGTTTACATGGTGAGACTATTCAATAGAGTCAGAATCCATCATATATTACGGACCCAAAATCAACAACTCTCACAGCCCAAACAGAAGCGCTACAGAAAAGTTTTAAAGCCAAGTCATCGGTACATTAACTCTCTTTCTGTATCAAAAGTAGCATGTTATACAAAGTTATCAGTCAAGATGAATTAAATTATAATAAAACTAAAAACTAAAACGTATAACGTTAGAACAGTTAATATACTTACCATTGCCATTCTATTTGTAGTAACGTAAATGTGTGCACTTTACTTGCACAATGTTTGATTTGTTGTGTGTAAGTTAATACAGGCAGAAATGATGTGATCTACTTACCATCACCAATTTTATGACGATCTTCTATTACTATTTAATATTCTCTTGACTAATGCGTTGTCCCTTTCACCTATTCACTGTTCATTGTGTTTTGGCTTTTTCAATGAATTTGTTAATCATTTCATGAGGAACATGGGCTGTTGTTACTGGTGTTGTAAAATTGTGCTGTGTATGAAAACGGAGTTATCCCGAAAAGTTATTGGGGTAAATAAATAGCCTATTTGACAGCGCCGTGCTCTATGACGAAATGGTTTAATTATAAACCGATCCATAAGCATTATTTTGTTGTACATTATTCAACACGCCGTAGGCTATAGAGACATTAGAAACTACTATTTAGTTCCATAAACCGCTTTTGAATTGGAACCGGTATCGTTCAATTCTATGACAGCTGTGTTGCGTTCAGTCCAAGATGGCGGAGCTGCAGCTCTGCGCATGGGCGCGTTTGTTGCAATGGAACGTTCTATTGAGTTTCGCCTCTTGGTACTTCTATACTCTGTTGCAACGGTTCAGATCTGATTTGTGGGTCCATGCAGCCCTTTCGTTTTTTCGGAATATCTGCATTGGTTTCTATGGCAATGACGTTGTGTTGGTAGGAATACGCAAAATGCGAAAAAAAAAGGGATCAGAGCGGTCAAACTTCACACTTGCTAAATCGTATTTCAATCGGATATGCACAAAATTTATAAAAAATTGGATTTGGATTGACAGTCTAAACTTAGCCTAAGTGATTGCGCTCATGTTTGGTAGTCAGAGGCACCTGGGTGGAGGAAAAGCCTCCATAGGGATTCTGCTGGGCCACCAGCCAGTTGACAATACGGTTAGCATAGCCTATATCAGGCTTTGGCTTTACATTGAGAACCGCTAGCAGCACGTACGAGCTGATCTCCACCGCCAGAGTATCACCAGATGTCGTCTGAGACCAATGGAGCTTAGTGCCTTAGGATGAGATGCAGGGGATAAAGTGGATGTCAAAGAACCTGATGAGCCAACATCTCAAGAGGCTGGTAAAGCTCACCATTAGAAATAGCACGGTTGTTCAAGTCAGTTAAAAGCTGTGTTAGAGTGGTGGTCTCTCCAGCCAGACTGAAGGTGTAGGCCAGCAGAGCCATGGCATATGTGTTTCCCAGGTTCCCAACAACAGGCCTCAAGCAGGACAGAGCTTTGGTAATGACAGGATTCTGAAGAATTAAAGCAAATATCAGACACCCAGAACCAGGTTGTCTCCAAGGAGCTAATCAACTACTGGAGATGTTTTTACCTTGACAGGGTCACCTAGTTCGAGCAGCGATGAAACAATGTAGGCGGTCATGGTCACGCTGTCATTAACTCCACCCTAAATCACACCAGTACATTTTATTTAGAAGAACGGTCTCAAAGTCTATTGGTTAGAGATTTATTTTAAGAAAAATGTAATGCACCTTCATGTCGTTGTGGTACAGAGTTCCCTTCTGTATGAAACAGCCATGTGAACCCTGCTTTCTGATCAACCAATCCTTCGCACTCTGCAGGACATGTGGATCAATGGAAATAAATTGCCTCGCTAGACCAAAGGACCTCAGGACAAAGGCGGTCAACCTGGCAGTGGAGTACAAACTGAACTTACAAACTGCTGGTGCCACAACAGATTATACACAACAGTAGAACAGTGTGAAACTCACCATGTATTCGATTCATCATAACCAAATGTGCTGTATGAACCATCGTTATGTCTGTAGTTCAGTTGTCCTTGGTATCCTGATTAGGTCAAAAGCCACATGCAAATTAGTCAGGAATTAGTTCCTGGCTCAAAATGGGAAGAGTAGGTTTAAACCTCCTTGGAATTTTGTTCCCTACACATTTAGTGGATTTGGTCACCCATACCGCTCTGAAGGTAGCCTGTGGTGGTCTTTCGGATGGCTGCCGTAAGTTGTCCTGTGACTTCCAGGTACAGCAGGATGTAAATATTGGGAGCAAGAATTATCATATTCTGTTCTCCACAGCCAGATGGCATCTGTAACAACCCATCCAGATTCTTCAGCGCACGACCTATTATGTCCCCTACGAGAGGTCAAGCATAAACCCACATCAGAAACAAAGTTATTCTGCCAAACATCACCTGTTTCTACTCAATGAAATACTTTACCAAGAACTGAAACTGAGCATCTGGCTGATTCCTGAAGCAAGTTTTTTGGAAATGTCAGAGTCACGTCTTCAGCGAGAACGTTTCCTAGGCACAGAACAGAATGCATCAGCATTGAGCGCAAGGCTCATGCTTGGCTGCACCGGGAAAATGTGATTGGGAATCATACCCCTAGTTTTCACAAACACAGCTTAAGCCTAATCCCAGACTAAAATGCATGTTTGAGCCGTTTTAACTGAAAGCAACTAGCACTGACATTAAAATTAAATCAGTGCCATCATTTTGTCTCAAGATGCAATGTTTTTTTTTTTAATAAGGCATGTTTATAAATGTAACTTAAACATCCTGATAAATGAGAGTTGAATTAGTTGAACTAAGGCCTAATCCTGACTTAATTTAAGCCCCGTCTGTGAAACCGGGCCATTGAGTGCAAACATACCCTTTGGACACAGTAACCAACTCTGGGTGTTCGTCTTTTCAAGTCCTTCGGGCTATAAAAGCAATAAAACACCACATCAGTAAAGCAGCATGATCTCCATGATCAAACTCCAGAAGACTGGTTAACACTCACCAGGACAAGTAGACTTCGAGAAACTACATCAATGCGTCCTCTCGTCGGCACTGTCACGACCTCAGTGCCACATCGAGTCCGGGACGGTTCAGCTGAAGCATTGACAGTCACATTGACAGCTCCTGCAGTGACAGACAAAGTGAACACCTAATATACACTCAATTAAGAGATAGGCAATCCAAAACTGACCGAGAACAGAGGCTGAGAGAACCCATTTGAAGGTCTTTCTCTCATTGGCACAGAGACAGGACGAATACGGATCAGTAAACAGCTTAAGAGTGAAGGCCTTGGATGAAGCTGGAGTTACTTTAACCTGCCAATGAAACATCAGGGCACAGAGCAAAGACACAGGAACTTTCTATACAGATCCATCGTATAAATGAAAATAAACAATGACACACCATGATGCACTTGGACAGAAAGTTGTAGACTGTCGCCTTCAGATTAAAAGACTCCCCACGGACAATTGAGTATGGCAGGGAGAGCTCCAGGAAGAAGGGCTGGAAGACTGTCAGGACAGCAGGAGGGGCCAGACCAAAACCTTTGGAGGACAGGCAAAACGCCTCCGTCTCCCATGTGGTGTTGCTGTCAGGAACCTTGAGGGGAACTTTTATGGAGCCAGTCTCTCTGAAGGACATCAGAAGAGAGAAATAAATGAGAACTGGAGAAGTAAAAACTGTGGGCAAGTTGCTTTCGATTGAATAACACACAAGATGCTAAACTAACCCCACTTGAGCAAGCTGCCAGAGCCATGTTTCTGGAAAGGAACTCCTGTCGGTCACTTTAAAAGAGTGCTTGCCTTCAGCACGATCTACTTCTGGAGGAGCAGCTGCAGCCGTAGCCAAGTTAACCGCATCAGTTGTTTTAAAGGGTAAAGGAGCAGGTAAGGTCGCTGAAATAAAAGACAAGAATAGTTCTTGCCTTCTGCATACACTTTAGTTCTGAAGCTACGAAGGATCTCAACCGCCCCTCTTGTTGCACTTATAAAAACAAGATTAAAACACCCAATGCCAATACACAAAGAAAGAGGAATAACCTCCCATAACTCAAGGAAAGTACACCACATCATGGAAAATGTGTTAAAGGGCCCCTATTATGCGATTTTAAAGTTTCCCATTGTTGTTTTGGGGTCTCCCACAACAGGTTTACATGCAAAGGTCAAAAAACTGTTTAATTCTCTCATAATATATATTTGCGCATCACCACATTTTCATTGATTCTCAAACGACTCGTCAGATGAATCAATCTCTCTGAATCCCTCCTTTCCGCGAGCTACTCTGATTGGCCAGACAGGTCAGTCTGTTGTGATTGGTTAACCGGGTACAGCGCACGTCGAAAAACAAAAATGCCCATTGCCATAACAATGTCAGCTCTGGGTGTCCTGAGGCTTCTTCACAAGAAGCTTGTTTGCTCGTTTGCCCATTGCTCGTCCTTGGAAGGTGAAAAAAAAAAAAACTGGCTTCACCTTCACATTGTAGAGCACAGTGTCTTCTCGACATGATGCTATCCAGTATCCACAGGAATCAGCTGCAGGTTGAGGGGGTTTCAAGTTTCCCTGGTGTCTGCGCGCGCAATAAGTGGGCAGCCAATATGCTAACGTTTCGTCTTGACATCACAACGAAACGGCTTATGACTCGTTTGAAAAATGATTCATGTCATTGACTCAGAGTCGACTCACTTTTTGAAAGACAATAACTTTATATATGGTGCACTTTCAGATTTAAAACTTTGCAGGATGTTTTCATTCACTTAGAGCTATGTTACACACTACATGAAAGGCCATTTTCAAAAATCCATGATAGGGACCCTTTAATTACATCCACAGACCTACTTTCGGGGAAGATGGGATTAAACTGCTGGCAAAGAAGGGTTTGTAAAGCGAGATTCGTTGCGATCTTCATCCCCACGCTCTGTCAGAGTAACAAGTCCAAACACAAGACAGATTTACAAGTCCAAACACAAGACAGATTTAAAGTCATTGACTCCGTATTATTCAGTGACTAGATGGTAAGAAATGGTTTTCTACCTTGAAGGCTGCATAGGTAGTATCTATAGGAGTATCTCGACGGGCTAATGGTCGAACACCTACACACCCTGGTTCATCCTCAATGCTGAATGGGTAACCTGATAGCAATCTCACCGGGAGCAAGTCAAACACCTGGGACCATGAAACAATAGAGTTGGTATGTCGCTTGTTTCTGGAAAATTCTTGAACTAAATGCATTTATGTTTGGTATGTTATGTCAGAGTTTATAATGTTAGGTGTTAAACGTACACTAAAACTGCAATAATCATAACAGCCACATCATGATAGCAAATGATTTTCAAATTGATCCATCAGCATTACACTTAAATTCTAAAGCTGAACAGGAATGTCAATTAAGTCCAAACAAGTGTTTAAATCAACATGGATACCATTTTAGGACTCAAACGTCTTCCTGGCTCCAAGATCCAGATGCTTTGATCTACAACGCTGAGACCACACAGGGATCCTGCTTGAGCAGAGACAGTCAAGACATTTCCCTCACTAGGGACAGCCATAGCAGGAGAGAAAATCAGAGACACCTGGAAAAAGGACCAACACATGCTGTATGACACCCTGTTCCCCATTTGAAGCCAAAAGATGCTAGTGCACATCCTACCTTGTTTTGTAAACACGTTTCAGTGTCAAAAGACTCACTAACAGCAAGTACATTTTCACTGGGCAGAACGCAGTAGACCAGAATCTGCACCACTGGAGCCATATCGACACTGACAGTCAGCTTGAATGACATGGAGCCGCTCGTGAATGCATTACCAGCTTTTGCTGTGACCTTCCAAACTCCATGGAGAACAATCACTCCTCTGGACAAGACCTGACAGAAGACAACGGGTGCTAGACAAACAGACCAGCAGTCATCGAAATCACTACAAAACTGATCTCCACTTACCATATAGATAATGTCAGAGGTACCAGCCTCTCCAACAAAAGAATATTTCACCGTCACTGGGAACGCAGCACCACATTTGAGTGGTTGCTCAAGACTCACTATAGTCAGTTCACTAATTGACGGAATATCGGGAGAAACAGGCTGGAGAAGCTGAACAACCCTGGTATCTATAGTGAAGTATGGCAATTTGTAACCATAAATAACTTCTGGAGTCGCACTTGCCTGGGGAAGAACGAGTGAAATGATTTCATGCGAGAGAGCAGTCTTCATTTAAAAAAATACAAAGAGTAAATCGTACCAGCAGATATAGAGGAGCTTTAGGAAGTTCAGCAGTTTTGAGGGAGAACATGGCCAGTCCATTTTGGTTTGTAGTTAGAGTCAACAGCAGTTTGTTGGGCCAGCTGCTACTATCCAGGAGGAACACCGTTTTGTTCGCAATTGGAGTATCATCGATACGAGACACTGAGATCTGTTGGGAAATATTAGGTTAGGAAAGGGAACCAATGAGAAGGCTTCTACAACAATGGATGAAATTTTACTTGCCTTTGCATTAATCACTGATCCAGGTTCAAAATTATCCGGGAGGTCCAAAAACGTGACCTTGCCGACTTCAAATGTAATGGACACGGTTGCATATTTTGACATAACCACATCTGGGGAAAAAAAAACATTCACACAGAATAATTTTGTTTTGTTTTTAAAGACATGCCGGCTTCTGTGGCTATTTTCATGGCAAGAAAAATGTATGGTAAAACTATCAGCCGTTTATAATTTATTTTGCTATTAAACTATTGTGGTTAACTGTTAAAAACTTGAAAAGGTTTCTCAAAGGGTTAAAATCAGCACAATCTAATAAAACTCTCCAATGATAAAGAGTTTTGACTGAAATAACATTTTGGTGGATCTTCTAGTATTAAAAACTTGTGTCATAGTGGAATGGCCTATTCTGCAACCGGTATAAACAATCTGGTCCCATCGGTTTGAGATTTGACAAACTCCTTCCAACATTGGGGCTGATTTATTGAAGTTTGTTCATAGTATATAAAGCCCATTCTATTTGCCATTTCTTATTCGAATAGAAATTTTAGATCCATAGGAGGTAGTGGAAATTGACATCTCCTGATAATGCCTCTTTTGCAGCAGAGTCTGCATCCTCATTTTCTTTGATTCCACAGTGTCCAGGTACCAAACAAAACCAGATATTAAATTAAGAATCATTACAAGTGCTGGGTGATCATTTTTAAGGGATATGACTTTGCATCTGTAATAAGAAACTTTCTCTGTTGCATAGACTATGTAGTCCAATGCCAAAATGATAGCTCAATTTTTACAGCCAAAGAAAATGCTATGTTTAGGGATGGGTATTCCTCTTTTTTTGATGGTTGACTACAAATGCAGATATTCAGATTTTTAATCCATCATATACACATATATATATATATATATATATATATATATATATATATATAGGGATATGCGATTACGCACCGAATAAATGAGTCAACTTCCTCCAGAAACATGCTGTTGGTTCAGACCAGCCAATATCTCACCTGTTCCCACCTCTGTGACGTTCACGGTAACAAAAAACAAATCTTGAAGAACTTTCTCAAATTTGGGGTTGAAAAACACTGATGTATCTAAGGTAAGGGAGGCACAGCCCGTGGCATTCATCTGGTAGCAGAACAGAGATAGGCACATTTAAGTCAAGTCCAAGCAGAAGAAAAAAATCTTAGCTGTAAGGCAGGACCCACACACCTTAACGGTTTGATTCAGGCACGGAGGGGTACGCACAGGAACCACAGAATATGGAAAAGGATCGCGGCATACTTCCACAAACACTTGACCAAGCACAGGTTGGCCGTATGTGTATCTGGGAAACATCACAAGGAACAAGATCAAGAACTGACCAACCACAATAAAATAAAATGCGTCACTCACTTGGCACAAGCCTCAACTTTCAGTCCGACATCTGCAACGCTGTACGACTGTGGTGTATTTACGGTCACATCAAACTTGGGCAAAACTAAACCAGAAACAAAATGCTTTAGATCAAGTCCTCAGATCTGCGGTTACACATCGTTCACAACGACTTACCATATTTTTTCACCTCAAAAACTTGGGAGACTGTTCCGTCACCAATAAAAGCGTTCAATGTGTACATCCCTATCTGAGCCTCTGGGTTTAACGTGTGAGAAAGTTGCAATATCCACTCCTTTGAGGAAACGTTTGTCCACTGACCAATCCGGTTATTATGATTGTCCTATTAAACCAATTAACAGCTTAGAGAAATACTGCAAACAAAGCAAAAGTGAAAAAAGCTGCGTCAGCTCCATTCAAATACTTGAACCGGAGCAAATTCTCACCTCCACCACCACCAAATTGTACTGTAAGACACAGAAAGAATATTAGGCGCAGAAATAACCTGCATTAAATTTGCAATTTGTTGATGGTCAGATAACCCAATATGTTGAATGATCAGGTCTTACCATTTGATTAAGAGGCACAAGTTTGGCATCCATGGTGACAACTCTAAAATTCACTACAAAGACAGCAATAAACGCTCACATTAGTTGCATAATGCACTTGAAGGTGATTAGAACTTGTAGCATAATGGACTTTCTATAATATTCAACCAAGGGTCATTCACAGCTCACCCGTTTGTCCTGGATTGTAGATGGGTTTGTCTGTTTGGATGAAGGTCAAAGGCAGGTATCGTCTGAACATGACTTTCCTCTCTTCGGTCGCTCTGAAGACCCTCCCCTGAACTTCCACCTTTAGCTTCTGCACTGATTCTCTATCTACTTGAGGAGCCTGCAGAGAATCTCAGTTAACATACAAAAACCCAGACAAAAAAGCCACATGCGTCTAATGACAGACCTGGAAACCAAAGCAGAGGTGAAACGGCTTTGTAAAAACCTGCTGCAAAAGTTGAGTTGTCCTGGTTTTGTCAAGCAGAGAAACGGTCATTGTGAGACTCTCTTGGGATTTCAGAAGAGTTATGCATAGTTTGGCATTTGATCCAGACTCAATCACTGCAGGGAACATCACCATGAATAACCTGTGTAGACATCATGAAGTTTAGGTTCAGAGACCATAAGGAATCAGGTCAGAACATGTACAAGTTAGTTGAACAGTCACAGAAAGTGGCTGCCACCGGGATGTGAATCTAAACTAGCCTAATGGCCAATCAATAATAGTTCAAAGTGAGTGGGTTGGAGGGAGCAGGTGGGGTGGTGTGTTGGAGCGCCGAATTTGTTAGTACGTTCGGTTAGTTTTCTGGGTGGGAAAAACCCTTAAGCTGGGTGGGAAAAGAAACTCAGACGGCACAACAAAACAAAAAAATCCCTTTAACATGACTTTTGTTTTTGTTTGTTTAAAGTGTCAATGAAGTGTTAACATTAAAGTCCCCCTTTGGTAAAAATCAACCTTTTAAATGTTTATATGTCTGTGGCGTTTTTAATATGATTTAAGACAAACCATGTTCAAATTCACAAGTCAACACCATTGCTGAGTATTTTCTCCTTAAAACTGCAGTGAGGCAAAGACAATCTCAAAAACAGTTTGAAATCTCTGGGGTTTCTGACGTCACAAACTACCTTGTAACCAATCAGGTCAACATGTGTTTGTCAATGAGTGGACCCGTGGGTGCTTCATCGCTGATTGGTCAGTGAAGGACTGATTAGGACCAGAGATACCGCTTGGTAGCATCGTGGCATCCGAAGCAGGACCAAAATGTGTGTGTGTGTGTGTGTGTGTGTGTATTTTCATCGTGGTCTTTTAAAACAACAAAACAAAAACTCTTCTAGCACGTGCAGTTACCGGTGTCAGCTGTGTTGTCGATGCCTCGAGAGAAAAGAAAGTGCAGAGCGCGAAAGCACCAAAGTGACCTAATGATTGCCGTAAAGCAGTATCTCTGGTGTAACGATGTGTATGACGCAGGGGCGCGGCTAGAAATGGTGGGGCCTATGAAAGAATATGAGGTTGGGCCCCCTACCCCACCCATTCCATTAATAAAAACGATCTCTGGGGGCCCCAAAAGTGTGTGGGCCCTTAGAATCGTCCTAACTTTTCCCCCCTTAGCGGCACCCCTGCCCCGTCATTGACATTTTAAAAGACTTTAGAGCAAATGAGTGACTCAAAATCTAACACCCAGCAATGAGTAATTTCTTTGCATCTCCTTTCGAATACAACATTCACATTACTAGACAAAAAATTATATCCTGAGAAAAGTCGATTTTGAGGGGTATAGCTCTATAGACCTCCATTCATTCTGCACTCCTCCTGTGAGCGCCCTCATATGAGCCAGACTGGAACTGCAACTAGTTCAGAAGTCAGAAGTGTACTGAGTGAACGTTCTCCCCATATTAGACGTTCTCTGATACAGTCAAGGCTTTGCTTCATTTTGCCATCTTTAAAAATGCATCAGCATAGATTAGGCCCCCTCTGTTCACCTCAAAGCCCATTTACTTACGGCCTTTTCTGTCCATCAACAGCAAAGAGGAAAAGGGCTAAAATGAGCCCTATCCAAACATAAATCTCCCTCACAGCCATAGAGCAATCATCCAAGACTAGACAGAAATCGAGCGTCTCTTTAAAAAAAAATCTTGCCACTTCTTTTAAAATCCACGCCGTGAAACTACTCTACAGCTCATCTCAATCCGACCGCTGCACAGATGCCAGCGTTATTTCAAACGCTCTTAATAATTCAGAACAGGTTGATTTAACACTTTCAACCTGTGGATGCAAGGCAATCAGGCAATCGGAACATCTTTAGGGCGGAGCACCGGTAATTAGTGGCCAACTCTCAGCATCTGGCGAGATACATAAACACTCGCTCTTACTCTGCCCAAAATCTCGCGCCAAATACGAGACTCTACCACAATGATGGGGAACGTCGTTTTCTGGAGTTCTGACGCAGAGATTAGCTTTTCTGCCCCTCCAACCCTAATCAAACACACCTGAGAAAGCTGATCAATGTCTTCAGGATTACAAAGGCTACGGGCAGCTGAGTTTTACTTAGGATTTTTTATTTTATTTTTATTTAAAAATACCGTCGGAGCCAAACTGCATTGTGCACTCGCGAATATCTCAGTGCTCTACACTCTGAACGATTTATGAGAGGGGTGACATTTGAAGTTTCTTTAAAGTGTAGGCTATATGAAGTTTAATGTCTGTAAATGCAGCTTTTGTTTGGCTGCACTAGATCGTTAGTTGATAGCCTAAAGTGTGAAATCAAATTGACAATCTGCATTAATTGTTATTCTTTTAAAAATTCCATGTTTATTTCACCTTTTCTATAGGTAGGCTACTCTTAGAAAGTGTTAGGCCTATCAATCACGTGAGACCGTACAAAAGGTTAGATCTTCTAATCGTAACTGATCTCTGGTTAATTTGATTCTTTAAAACTAATTTGTGGATTTGATTAAAATATCTGGATTAAGTTGTCTGAAATTACTGCGTCTTCATTAAAGTGCGACTCGAGTCCGAGTCTTCCATTCACCCTTTTATGCAGATTTTGGAATAATCGCAATAAACTGCAAGATGCCCTTAAATTCTAAAAATGTTTATAAAAACTAATGCGTTCAAAGGAGTCGGATACATTTTTTATCTGATAAGAAAACATGAGAATAAACTACGATGGAAAAATATTTGCCTAATAAATTCCATGAGGTGCATCAAAAAAAAAGAAGAAAAAAAAGTGGGACATCTGAAATGCCTGAGCAAAGTCTGTCATCAAAGTGCTTCAGTATAATTCCCTCCCAGAACTGTCTTACACGACTGAAAGCAAGTTAAAAAAGTTAATATTTATTGCGTTTTGTCTGCTTTCTCTGATATAATATGAACATTATAGTGGCTTCTCCCACTGCAGTAACTTCCATTTTTCTGAGTAATATTTAACACCAGTTTATCAGGAAGTGAAGATTTTGTTCTCTTCGATTGACTGGATGAAAATGTTTTATGCGATATTCCAATTTCGTGCACAAGTTAAATTCGTAACTTTGGATGAAAACATCTCTGTTTCCCATCTCTGTTTCACTTTTGTTTTTCACTTTTTTTTAGGATGGACAGAAAATGAGAACCCAGAGGTCAGAGGAGATCAGACAGATTCAGCTGATAGAAAGACAAGAGTTAATCAAACACTCGTCTCAAGTGAGAAGAGCTTCTCTGTACACATCCAACCTTGAAGCAGAAGAGCTCCAGCAGCAGAAGACACACACCGGTGACGCTCCTGTCAGCTCACAACAGAAAACTGAGGCTATAATTCACAGACTCACTAAAGCCGGACTAAAGAAGACTGTAAAACGTTGCCTGGTCTGATGAGTCTGGATTTCTGCTGACATTCAGATGTTCGGGTCAAAATTTGGTGAAAACAACATGAAAGCATGGATGATCCGGTCTCGTATCAGCGGTTCAGGTGCTGGTGCTGTAATGGGTGTTTATTGGCACACTTCGGGACTCTTAGTACCAACTGAGTTTAAACGCCGCCGACCTGAGTATTGTTGCTGATCATGTCCTTCCACA
>NW_027509208.1:40660000-40670000 GCF_051911475.1 Siphateles boraxobius | reverse complement strand
GCGCGCGGCTCATCGTGGCATTAATGACAATGGACAGATGTGCACGGCCGTCACGTGGAAAATGATTATCTGAGGTTGGGTCATTATCTGTAGTGCTGCAGGGGACTAGATAGAAATCTGGATCTGCATCAAGTCAAATAACACGAGACAAAATGCAAATAAAAACCAGTCAACCTTTGTCTCACTCTCTTGTTATGTTTTAATTAAAACAATGCAAATCAACCATTGTATTCGACAATATCTAACTGAGAAAGCACATCATATTTCAAGTCAACATCCAGATTAAATTATTTTCCTAAAGAAAATAAAGCCTATTTAAAAACCTTTAAGATGTGTTGCTCTGTAACATTATTTTCATGACAAGCACATTTTCTCCATAAAGTCTCATTGCTTTAATGTGAGCAAATGTCATTCAAAGTACTGAAACAAAAAAATGAGAATGTCTAGGCATTTTAATTTGTCTGGATCTTGTAATTAAGATCAGCATTAATTTAAGGAATTGCAACATGCCATGATAATAAAAAATAAAATGCACTATATTAATGAAACTTTTTTTGGGGAAAGTCATGGAAATAATGTAATGATTTAATACATTTAATTCACTTCATGCAAAAATACGCCCAAGAAGGCATTTTGTGCAAATGAGAGATTCGTCAGTGCACGTCGCTAGCCTATATATATATTTTAATTTTATTTATCATTTTGTTTTGCATTCCTGCTTTACAGATGTTTCTTCTGAGAAAAGAGGCCAGTAATCTCACAAAGTTTCAGAAGAGATCTCAACAGCTGTGCTCAGATTTCCTCAAGATACCGAAGTCTGCATCTCAAAAAAGATCAGATTCTCTCTCAATCGAATGATCCGAGCTGCTATTCACTTTATAACTCTTACTGTTTGCCAGCTTAACATTTGTGTCTATTTTTAATTCTCCTAGGGCATTTTTGGAGAAGCATCTGATACTTCCACACCGAATGAAACATAAATGAGACCTCCATTAAGTTTCCTGTAGGTTGGAAGAGCGATAAGATGTTTCTTCTGGACAAATGGCTTCTCTTCTCAGTCTTTGACTCACTTTCTGTTGTTCGCTCCACACTGAAAGGTCTTGTTCTCTAGTCTGATGTCATTTCTTCGCTATCTGACCTCCTCGGCATCATATTCATCTCTTTATCTGACTCTCAGTCACAGCATGGCTTTTGTTCTCTCAGACTCAATCTCTGACTCTGCCTTTTTTGCAGTATTTATCTTGCATACAGTAAATCAGCAATCTGTCTATTCAAATATGCAAATACATATTATAAATAGTTGTCTAAATCGGTGTATTAACACGGGGTTACGTTTCACACACCTGTCAGGTGCACTCGTGGCGGTAACACACCACACACACTCAAGAGGGCGCTAGAGTTTCCTTCAATAGTCCGTGTCGCTGAATAACAATGCACAGTTTAAGTAACGTGTATCCTAACTTGCTCAGTAAAATCAGAGATGGCTTTATTGGTAGATATGAGGGTTCATAGCTCTGCAAAAGAGTGGTGCAGGTATGACATTGCTTCGTAGGCCAAAACGCGGAAGCGAGTGTATTTGATCACTTCCGGTTCGGTTCCATCGTCATTTTTTTTTTGAATGGTGTTTTGGTTAAATGGCTGAAATAAGGTCTGTGGTGAACACATGCTCAAGACATTTTCACGTTTTATTCTACAACATAAAATACATTAATATTACCCCACTCGTGATTTTTTAAGCTGCATGTCTTGAAAAAGGTGGTTGATAACAAGTGGCTAAATTGGACTAGAGTCTGACAGGGAGAACAGGTAAATCCAGCCTCTTTTACAGCATTGTTATGCTTATTATTGTGCTCTTACAAACTTTCCTAACTCAAACGTTAGGGGTAAATGTTTTTAGATAAAAACTGTAAGAGTTGTCTGAAGCTTAGTGATGGTGACGTTGACTTTGTGGGACCGTGGTGTAGCTCATTTATAGCCTACCTTTAGCTTTTTACTTCTGGCGACTGCATTTAGGCTTCAAAATTCATAAAAGTTGAGTTCATCTGTGATAATTATCTTGATGGAAGTGTCATAAACTTTTGTTGATCACAGAGCTTGTTTTTAGTGATAATCCAAAAAGCCTATAGGTTTTTGTTGAGGGAAACAGTGTGATGCTAACTAACGATTGGCCTACAAAGTAACATCATACCTGCACCACTCTATTGGAAAAAGCGTAATTGCTAACTTGGATCACGTGTGCCTTGAAAACCAATCACACTACAGCCTTGATGTCATTGGCTGCATCCGAAAACTTTGGCAGTGACTTGTTGCCTCGCTGCCCTATCAGGCAATGACTCGGCAAGCAGCGTTTGCACACAAATGTTCCTCACGAAACTGATTTTGTACATACTTCAGAGGCAGCGTAACGGTTAATGATCTACAGTAAAAAAAGAGCAAGCTTTGGTGAAAACTAAGCAAATATTTAATCACTACAATAAAATTTTCTCGCTAGAAACACAATGGTAAAAAAAAATACATTTACACACAAACTGCAAATTTCAAATGTCATCTTTTTTTTTTTTTTAGCTCAACTGCCACAGAATGAAAAGCACAGGATTGTGGGATATCAAAGGCAGTGAAGGATGCATCTATGCTGCCTTCAAAACTGATCAGATGAAGGCATCTCTGGCGAGAGGAAGTGAAACTAACTTTGGATTCGGAAATTCCTCTAAGAATAAATCCTCCGAAGGCAGCTTTTTAAAGCCGCTTCGCGACGTGGACGAATTACCACATAAGGTATGTATTATTTTTCGAATAATTCAACAGTCCGTCGTCAATTATTCCTTACATAACTAACAATGAACAATACATTTGTTGTAGTATTTATTAATCTTTGTTAATGTGAGATAAAAATACAACTGTTCATTGTTAGTTCATGTCAGCTCAGGTTAATTAAATATTAACAAATAGCCTACAACTTTTGATTTTATCAGGATCACTTTTGTGTTGTAAATAAATAATAATAAAAAAATGCTAATTTGGTGATGAATATTGTTATTGTTATCTTAAAAACAGTTTTGCAGACATTCACAACTTTTGATTTCATCAGTAAGCCTAAATGTTTATTAATTACATTATTTAAGATTAATAAATGCTTTAGAAGTATTTTTTTTAGTTGTTAGTCTGTTTATTAATGCTGACAATGAAAGCGTAATTATTCCTTTATGCTTATTTAAAACACTATGAGTTAAGTTGTAATTTGAAAGACATTTCCAACTCAGTTCAGACCCTGGTGTTTCGAGTCTTGCTGTTACTAATGTTGTTGAGTCACATGAAGTGGGCTGAAACTAATTCAAACGCAGTCAAGTGTCCAAACAACATCTTTGTACTTCTTTGCAAAGCATCTAAAATAACCTATTCAACACTATTCTTCTTCCTGTGGCAGTGAATGTGTTTGTAGCAAAGAACAGATCTCCTGAAACCTTTTTCTTCCCCAATTAACAGACATTCTTTGCACTTTTTACCTTTATTCAAATGAGCTGAATATGAGCTGAAGCTCTTGGCTTTGTAAATTCCCATGAACATAAAATCCCTGATGGGATTTTGTTTTATTTATTATAAGACTGGAGCTTGCATAATAAAATAAGGCTTTCTGGAAAAGCATTAAAAAAAAAGAAAAAGCAAATCTCATGACACCCTCCTTTTGACCGTCTGTTTAAAAATCAAGATCCAAGGATTGGCATTGGAAGATGAAACTATCATTTGGACCATGCACGCTACAGAAATCACATTTACTTTATGAATATACACAGCTGGCAAGTGAAGATGGACAAATTAGTATGATCCAAAGTGCTGCGGTTTGTTGAATATTTTACATGGGCTGGTACGATCAGAAACAGATGAAGTGTTCGTTAAAAGTTGAAAGAGACACACATCACATCTCTAAAAATGGCTCCAAGTCGGTGGCATTTTCTTAACCACCAGGGAAAAAAACATAATCCCTTCAAATGAAAGAGAAAAAAGGGGTTTAACACCCAATGAAACATGGCGAATGACAGGAGGATTGTTATTTGCAAATGAATCAGCTATAGGCGACTTTTCTCCACCTTTCAACTGGAACGTCTCCATATTTCCACGGTAAATATTCAGCATAATTCCTCAGAAGGTGGAAGGTCTTACTAGCTTTTTAAAAATTTATAGTGAATTTTCTCCTCTCTTTGTGGTCAGGAAGATTCGCCCCCAATGCATTTGTGTTAAAAATAAAGCAATAAGTTGCTGGTGGTTGTGAGTTACAGTGTTAAGAGGTGTTGTGTGAACACAGCCTCCAGTTTTCATTCTGCAGTGTGTTCATCACTTGAACCGGGATGACAGACCTCGGATTGCATGTACTGGAACATCCTACAGACGTCCTACAAATGTCCTTACTATCCTTATAGGAACATCATTACATACACACACACACACTCAAAAGGGAACATCACTATCGCCGACTTACACTACACCACCAAAATGTCACTCTTGATCTGCGTTTCCAATGAAATTCAGTCATGTTGTATTTTATTTATTTCAGAGGGTCCCATTACTTTAGCCAAGACTAAAATAAAAATGACAGTATGTTATCATTTACTCACCAGGGTTGAGCATTACAAAATATATACAGCGCCAAATCCAGAAAAGTTGGGACATTTTGTAAAATGTAATATTTAACTAACAAAAGTACAAAGAAAAAAAAAATGTAAATATGAACACTAAGATGATATGAAATATTTGAGAGTGAGAGAGAGTGAGAGAGAGGGGGAGAGAGCGAGAGAGTGAGAGAGAGAGAGAGAGAGATGTGTTCATTTTTTAAAAATGACAAGGTTACAAGGTTTTATGTTATACAAGGTTCATCTCATGTTTCATGACTTACACATCCAAGTTGATTGTAGCTACTTAAAAATTTAAGGCAGCAACTTTTTAAGAGCATAATTCGCAGTGCTTCATGGGAATGGGCGGAGCTAAGAGATCTTAGCGCGTTTTGCTCGTTTCTGCTCTCTGATTGGTCGAATTTTCATGGGTAATGTAATTTTTTTACCACGAATTCTTCTGTTCAACATGATTATTTTAAAACAAACTTTATTGAATACCAGTGAATTCATCACATCCTTAAGATAGTCATTCGGGCAATTGTCAAAATCGACATCCCAAATTCGTAGCCAGGAAACGTGTCACTCATGCATAAATTCCCCTCACAGCAGGTCTTTGGGTTTGGCATCATCTATCGTGTGTGACAGTGTCTCAGTTCGAGGTTGTGCTGTGATTACATTGTTCTTGTGCCGAGCCCAGAGCCATAATCAATGCTGTCGCCCTTCCACAGCCTCCGTGCGCTATCAATCCTCCATCTGTGATCGGAGATCGTTTGAAGCTTCCTCTCGTTTTCTCCGGGCCTTTCCTGCGCGTGCGGTGCGAGGAGGCGGTGCTAGTAATTGAGATTTATTGGAAATAAATCAGAAATAATTTCTAATAGGAGATGTGAAGTCTCCCAGCAATCTCTCTCAGCTGTGATTTTCCCATCCGCAGTGAGTGATGGATCCGAGCGAGTGAATGGGGTGTTTGACCGACAGCTGTTGATGGATGGTTGGAAACAGGCACTCAGAGGTGTCGCTTTCCCCCTCTATCTGACCTAAAGCTCTTGCTCTAATGGCTCTTACGTGACATTATTTAGGTTGGGAGGAGCACTAAAGGTTTCTCGCCAATTCCTTTTTATCCAGCTTATTTTGCAACGCCGGAAGTACACTCTTAACATAAAGGTCCCAAAGTGATGCAATTGAAGAACCATTTTTTGTTCCTTAAAGAAAAAGAACATTTTAATAATCTAAATAACTTTTTTCTACTCTAAAAAAAAAAATGATTCAGGCATGTCTTAATAGACACATTTAATTTTCATTCACTTTACTTAAACACATCTAATTAGGAGTATATTTAAAGGCACACCGCGGACTTTGTGACCTAAAGAGTTGACGCATATGAGTTATTTTAAATGATTCCTCAGGCCAATATATAGCGTTTGACACTATCAATGCTCCGAGCGGGGCTTCCCTCTTGAAATACCGCCTATGTAAGTTTGGAGAAGGCGCACTGTCTTTGGCCAGGTCATGTGACCTGGAGAATGCCTGAACGTTTCGCTTTACGACCGTCACGTGACCACAGGCTCTGATTTACTCATGGAGCTAAGGTTTTTGCTACTATTTTTCCGCCTGCTCGACTCCTGGCCATGGCTGAGGCAAGGAAAAAATGTAAAACTGCGTCTACGGAGGCAACAAAGAGAAAACGCGAGAGGGATCGTGCTCGAGGAAAAACAAGACTCGATCTTGGAAAGGAGTTTGCTCGTTGGCGCAGGTTGAAAGAAGAATCTGGATGTAAAACCGATTCTCTTCTCTCAACTTTATTATTAGACTGGTAAGTGAACTCTTTGCTCCAGTCATATGTCTTGGTCATTATTTTCGCTGTTTAGTAGAACCTAACTATGGGCAGATGAAGCTAACAGGCTACAAACCAAAGCTAAATGGAACCCCATAGCCTAAATGTGTAAATCTCATGCTTATCGCCCAAGCGACAGATTCCTACTTTCATAAAACTAACTTAGTAGTGGTAATTTTGTACGCCCGTGATAGGCTGTGAGTGCAGATACGCTCTACGTGAGCGGTATTTATGACAGTAACGTTAAATACAAGTACTCTACAGCGACTTTAGGGGTCGCTGTTTGATAAAAACAGAAATCCTGCATAGTGTGCCTTTAATGAGTCTAACATAATGTATTTAAATAGTCTCATCTATGAAATTTATTTAAGCTTGTTCAACTTCATTTAGTTTGATTTAAGAAAGAAAAGTGCCTTCTGTGCATGCAAAATTATGTTTGCCTCTTGTTCAGTTTAATTAAAATGAGCTAAAGTAACACGATTTTTTAAACATTTATTCTGAATTTAATGTTATTGTGTTCAATTGACCTATTTAAAAGTGAAGCTTACTTAATTAATTTGTGTTAAAACATGAATCATTTTTGTCAACCAGCCGGGCAGTGAATTTTTAGTTCCCATCATGCTTTGCAAGGGACTGCATTAGGAGAGTAAATTTATGAATTAAACGTTGTGTTTTTCAGTAAATAGAAAGATGTTGTTAGTTAGTTAGACATTTAGGAGTTTCTGAAATTTAACTGAAAATGAATTTAGTTTAAACAGTATTTGATCGAATTGAGTTGGACCAACTCAATTACATTTCATTCCATTAATTAGTTTTTTTTTATGAGCTGGGGCTATAAATATTTATTGGATGGAAATCTTGCCCTTAATTAAATTGAGTTATTTTTAAAGAAACTTTTGTACAATGGAAAGGTTTCATGTATGTAAAGGGTTCGAACAATCGATGCCCATAAAGAATCTTTATCTTTACGAGTGTAAAGTTATTTGAGCTACTAACTAGAGTGTTTATGATTATGATAATAAATGGGCAATATCAAAGAGCATAACGGACAGTTTTTGTATAGCTGAATAGCTGGAAGCAGATGAGTAGCGCAGCTGTTATGTAAAAAATAAATTGGATAATTGCTTACATTTATAAATTGCGATTTCAGAAGTTAGTTGAGAAATGACATAAAAGCAGAATTATAAAATAGATAGAGAAATGGGTGAGAAAAAAATCCCATAGATTTAGTACAGAAACCTTAGCAACATGCATAGCTGCTACTACTGTACTTCTGCTTGAATTATTCTTATTTGTAAGTTGCTTTGGATAAAAGTGTCTTGTAAATAAATGAATGCAAATGCGTAGCAATGCCCTTGCAACCACTTAGAAGACAATAGCAACTCTCTTAATAAAAAAGGTTTTGGTTATGGAAGCAACTCGGATCAATGGAAAGAATCCTTAACAAACTCTAGATGTCCTTTATAAAACCGTGATACATTTTTCCAGGATTCTTTGATGAATAGAATGTTCAAAAGAACAGCAAAAGAACATTGAAATGGAAATATTTGATAACATTATAAATACCTTTACTCTCACATCTTTTGATCAATTAATTGCATTCTTTCATGAATAAAACTACTTTTTTACATACCCCAGCTTTTGAATGGCAGTGTACATTTCTTTAAATTACCAACTTTTTGTCACTTCAGATACAATATGCAAATTAGGTACCCATTTGCATATTGTATTAAATGGACAACAAGAGAATCTTATTTAAACACAACAGAGTGTCTCTTTGATTGAATACTGGCCTTCTTCTGTCTGATAGCAGGTCATTCTGACTCAATCTGATCCACATATGAAGCTTTGATCCTGATGTCCACCTGCATCCGTCCTTTAATGTCAGAGGTAAGGAGAAATAATAATGCCACCCATGATGTACTTCCTCTGTAAATAGTGAGCGACCAGAGCGTTTTATTTGCACTCAGTTTTGAGCTGGAGTTTAGACTTTATTCTGAGCATCATAACTCGATTCATCCTCACAATGCTTCTCATTTTCAGTAGACCCCGTCAGAACTTCAAAGTCAAACTCATGAATGACAATCCTGTCGGAAAGTAATGCAACTCCATCCCAAATCCCTTCACAAGGAAGTTAAAGATTACGTGCGAATCATTCTGAGCTTGGATCAAAAATTCACATCTTTCTTCTTTTCTTCTTCTTCTGGTGGTCGCCTGTAGACAAGAAGACAGCATTGTACTGATGGATTGAGTGATGATTCTTCAAAGATAAGTGTCAAAACCACGTCTGCATCACAGTTTGCATACTTCTACTATTCATTATTCACTGGGAAAGTACATTTACTTTTAAGTATGTTATAAAGAAAGTTTTAGGATTATTGGCGGTGTGTCCAAATATTGATATGCCGTCTACACTACCAATAATCCTAAAATTGTCTTGATACCAGACTCACTATCTTCATTGATGTGTAACTTGCATGCATTTAAAAACTGCAGCTTGAGACTCATATTTCTCCCCATTTCTGTGCAGCTGAAAAGCTCAAAGAGAACTAATGCAATCCAACCTTTTTTGATGAAGAACCAGTCATTGAATTTGATAGATTTGCAAGTTTTGTGGCATTTTCGGAGTTTAGGTTAAACAACATACCAGCACATAAACAGATATAGAAAAGCAGAACTATAATTCTGTAATGTCTGTATAATAATCAGCAGTATTATTACTTTACCCAATGCTAAATGGCACATGAAAACAAAAACTCTGGTTGGTCACTTTGTATGTCAACCAGAGCATCTCTTAGACTGTTCTTGGTCAGAATATGTTGCAATATGTGATTTAGCTGATAGTCAAATGTCTGGATATAAGATAAGATATTAAATTATTTTAATGCCACTACATGTTCAATGTGTTCTTCCGTCAGCCAGAAGACCTCGAGATTATGTGCTTTTTTTCATGTGCGTGGGCTCATTTGATAGTCGGTTCTGTTTTAGAAATAGTCTCTCTTTCTCTCTCTCTTTCACACACACACACACACACACACACACACACACACACACACACACACACACACACACACACACACACACACACACACACACACACGCTCCCTTACATCAGACACCAGTGGGATTGAAGAAACTCAGTAAAGTCAGCAGTTCACATACTGTAAGAGGAAGGCCTGTATCAGCACTTACAGACACTCCGCAAGCTCAGCAAATGTGAACGCAACAGTAGAAACCAGATAAAATAAAAGAGCTAAAGGATGGGAGAGAGAACGGTCGAGCGAGCAGAGACATAGAGAGGAACAAACACCCAGATATACTCTGACAAATTCAGAAGATTTTTTAAAGAGCCACATATGTTGTTGAGTGTTTTTCTACCGATATGAAACAGGAACTTGTTGCACTGAGTTTTTTAGCTGTAATTATTTGAACCCGTAACCCTGATCACTTCACCTGGAGAATGATGAAACAAGAGAGAAAATTCAGGAAAGACCTGAGTCATGTCACAGTGACTAGTTCTGCATCCAAATATGCCTGCGTACCTACTTCATAGTCTAACAAA
>NW_027509208.1:40650000-40652500 GCF_051911475.1 Siphateles boraxobius | reverse complement strand
ATTATCTTTATATACTTGTGACGGGCAGGTCCACGGAGGCTTCCATGTAGTTCCGCCATCTTGAAAAACAATTAAAAGGCTGCATTGCACTGTTATTATTCATACGGTAACATTCGTTTGTTCGTTGAGTCAAGCTGCAGTTTGTTTGAAATAACAAACCTGTTCACCCGAAGGAAAACTCGACGAAGTGCTATTAGAAGACATCCTGTCATAGCTTTTTGGTACATAACAGCTACTGTAGATGCAACACGCATGTGAAAAAGCGAGGCGCTGGAGAGCACAATTCGTTTGAATGCAAAATACAATTTCACCGCTACATGGGAGGAATTCCTACGCAATGTCCCTTTAACTAAAATTCATGAGACTCTGATAACGCAGTTCACTCAAAATCACACAGAAAAATCAAGATTAACAGAAATATGACATGATGAACCATAAAGCCTAGAAATCCCAAAACAGTATCCGTGTATGTTCTTCAGTGAATCAGATATCTCCGGACAGGAACTCCGTTTGTTTGATGAGTTCAAAATTACATTTGACAGATGTGAACGCGATTACTTCTTGTTACGACGAACACAATGGATATATGAGGAGGTTAAATGTCGGCTTTCTGAAAACTTCCTTTTTTTGAATGCAGATAAAACAGAGATTATTGTTTTTGGCCCCTCTGTTTCTATCGATCTTGGATATCTACAACCTTTTGTTTCTTCTTTTGTGAGGAATTTGGGTGTGGAGTTTGACGATTCACACAAGTTTAATAAACATATTATATAGCTCTGTGATTGGTTCTAGTTTCTTTCATCTCCACTTGCTTGCTAAAATTAAGCTGTTTCTATCCGAGAAGTCTCTGGAAGTTGCAATCCATGCTTTTATTACGACTAGGCTGGATTGTTGCAACTCCATCTAGGTGTCCAAGTCTCAAATTTCTCGTTTACAAGTGATTCAAAGTGCAGCTGCACGATTTCTGAAAGTAACAAATTTACGCATGTCACCCCTTCTGAAAGATTTACATCGGTTGCCAGTTAATTATAGAATTGAGTTTTAAATCCTATTACTTGTCCATAAATCTTTACATAATCAAACACTGTGCTATCTGTCTAATTTACATCACCCTAATCCCTCACGAAGCCTAAGGTCTGAATTGCAAAACTTACTACAACTTCAAGAACTCGTTTAAAGTGTTGGAGGTGATAGAGCTTCTGGAATCCACATGCCTCTCTCTCTCTCTCTCTCTCTCTCTCTCTCTCTCTCTCTCTCTCTCTCTCTCTCTCTCTCTCTCTCTCTCTCTCTCTATATATATATATATATATATATATATATATATATATAAAACCAAGGTATTAATCAATATTTTTCCATAAATGTAAATATCAAATGAGTTGAATGACTTCTCTAAGCTTATGAGATTTGATTTTGTTATAGAAGTTACCTGTGTGATTACTGAAATGTTCTTTTCATGTATTAATATCTGAGAGGTGACTGAGGGTCTGGCCCATGCCAGGAATGCAGTAACAGTGCTTGCTCATTTAGCCCGGCTAAATTAAATAAGAGAGCTGAAATATGGTTTTGTTTTAGAAAGGTCTTCACCAAGTGTTAATATATCTGTTCTTCTAGCACACCATGACAACTATAGGTCACAACGGTCATTGGACCCAACAGTTTAAATGACCATTTCTTAGTTAAAGCATTTACTTTACTGTTCTATATTAAAGTGTTCTCTCATTGAGAGGAAGAACATGTTCTTGATGTTTTGGAAAGTCTCCTGTTTATACCCATACAGAAATTGTAATATATGTCAATATAAGTATGTATGTCTGCTGCCTATATGAGAATATATGCAAAATTCATATATATAAAACACATAGACATATATGAAACATATATTTCAAAATATAGCAAAAATGGCCGTTTTCATGCAAGTGCCATATATTTTCCTGTATATGCACATAAATGTTAAATATATGTAAGATGCATATATGTATGCATATATGTACTCAGTATCACATGCATGTACATTTACAGACATTTATTAAATATGTGGGAAACAAATATGTATGTCACATATTTATACTTAATGTTGTCCATATATGCGAGAAATACTATACTGTAATATATGCAGATATATGGTAGGCCTATCATATATGGATGAACTCAAATATTTTCTTCACATATTTGGACACATAAATGTTCATATGTTGCTGGCATATATTGTGTTCTCAGATAAGTCAAATACATGTATAGATATATATCAATATCATGCTTTTTAGAATAAGTAGCCTACATATATGGCCATATATTACATTTTTATATGGGATACTTAGAGCCCGATCAAATCCAACCTTGAAGCTGTGTCTGTGTTAGTATTCTTGATACAGCTGGTAGAAGGAAAAAGTGTCATTATTGGAGATTGACTGAATAATTGTTACAGCGTTAGTAACAATTTATTCTCCTTTAATCCTGATTTAGACCATTAAACTCACTTAGCACCTGATTTTCATCT
>NW_027509208.1:40515000-40645000 GCF_051911475.1 Siphateles boraxobius | reverse complement strand
AAAGCTCGCTGTGCTCTGATTGGTCGGCTGGATCAGTGTGTTGTGCTTGGTCGAGCGCTTCGAGTGTGTTTGGGAAATGTCCCGTCTCTTACCATAACCGCCAGTTTCAACACACTACTAACTAACTCAACCAGGCCCCGCCCCTTTATTCTGCATATGAATTATTTAAAGCAGCACTAAGTAGGAATTCCTAGAGTGGCTTTGAAGTACTTGTACTGTCGTAAATAGCACTCACGCAGAGATGGCTCTGCACTCACGGCCGGATCCCCTCCTCCTGTACACCAGTACCTGTTCAGTAGGATAGAAGCTGTAACGAGTGGAAATAAGGTGTGGTCCCTTTAAGAGCTGCGCGCGCCCTGTTTAACTGTCGGCAGTCTGTATCGTATGTGCGCCTCGAACACCACATGTATACGGCGCCGGGTTATTTCTGTTTGATGCTCATTTTATCAGAATTTTATCAGATCTTTTTTGCCGTAAAGCAATTCGTTACATCGCGAGACCTGATATCACGCGACACTTCCTGATGCTGCGGCCGGCGACCCGCCGGCTCAAAGTTGCAAGTGTGTTTTTTCCGCTCACATGCGATAGGGGGGTGCGAAACGACCACCATTCAACCCGAAAAGAGTAATATAACCATTCCAATGACTCCGAAGCTGATCGGTTGAGGTAAAAAACCTGCGTAGTTCACCTTTAAATGAGGAATATTGTGACGTGTTTGTTCCCGGAAGAAACTCAAGACTACAATGGAGGCGTTTCAGGAGTTCAGAAACACTGACACTGATATAGAGAATAATATTTGTGCTCAAACTGCAAAATTACACACTAAAGAAAGATGAGCATGGAAAAAAAGCATAATAGGTCCTATTTAAAGCATTGATTTTTATCCAAAGCAAATTGCATTGCATTTAAGGTGCACTTTATATCAGTTCATGTATTCCCTTGGAACCAAATTCTGGTGGAACAGCAGGAACCTGTTTAATATGTTGTGAACCAAAACAAATTAATTCTAAACATGTACTTTTCTGAAGCTGTACAGTACACGCCAAAACATTTATGTTTTAATGTATCTGTGCAATTGTAAAACAAATTGCTAGTTTACACTTTACATAACAATACTTATGAATATCTAATGAGATCACATTTATCTTATTGTATTTGACTACAAAACTAATGCTAACTTTTTTCTTTCTTTTTTAACTGCGTTGATTTGTAAAAATGCCAAATGATTCAGGGATCAGTAACAATGAGTCATTTGACAACTATGGGTAAATTGTCAAGTTACCTTAACAACCATTTAATAATTCCTTTTTTATATATATTAAAGTTCTCCAAAGCCACTTCCTTTCATTTCAGGCACCGCTCTGGATCCACAATAAATAAAGCACAAATAGTTTGTGTAAACACACATAAATGACAAAATCTTAAGACAGATCGAGAACTTAAGAGCACAGCGTGATGATGAAAAAATGAGAAACACAATTTCAAGAAAATGTCCAGATCATATTTCACCACTAAATCAAACGAAAGAAATAAGAAATTACATTTTCTCTGCAATTTGAAGATTATACTGTTTGTGACTAAACGTTTAATTACAATTTTTTTAAATCAGGATAAACAAAAGGCAAATACTACCATACTGTGAAAATAATTGAAATAATATATTTTCATTATGTGCTTATTACCATAAATGTAATTATAAATAAATAAATAAATACAAAATAAATAAATAGATTTAAAATTAATTATAAATACATTTTAACTCCAATTTGCATTGCTTTAATGTCCCAGAAAGTTCTGAGTTTGTAATTCATCCTCATTTAATAAATAGCATAAGAAATACTAACATAATGTGAAAATAAAAAATAAACCTATTTTTTAAAATGGTAAGTGTGAATAAATTAAACAAATACGTTATAAATAAACATACACATTATAAATGACAAGAAACAAACACTAATTTTCATGTAAATAATATAATTTGAGGTATTATTTCATATAGGCTTAATTTTCGTAATGTAATAAATAAATAAATAAGTTCTTACTTTTTCTGTTGATTTTGTGGATGAAATGTGACCTAAACATATTCCTGACATCCTCTGTGAGATTCACTCCAGTTTGAGTTGTAGGACAGAGAAAGTGGCAAAGGCGGCAAGAGAATATTAAAAAAACAAACAAAAAAAATAATAATAAAAAAGATGCTTGAATCATTTGCTTCTGCTGATCTGAGAGCCGTTTCAAAGCCTCTCGATGTCCACATCAGTCTATGAGATCCTTATGCAATTTATACAAACCTCAGTCAGGTTAGAATAAAAGTTACATCCATCCGGCGATCCTCGGCAAGGCGAGTTCGTGATTATTAATCTCTGTTGTTCTATAAGCTCAGCAGCTTGTCTGCCTCGGGGTAAGTGGGATACTTCACCGTCTCCACCTTCTCCTTCACTTTATAGGACGGGTAGAGGCCGGTGCGTCCCAGTTTGCGGTTGACCCCTTTGGAGTATCCGTCCCAGTGGTTCCCGGCCACTCCGATGACGTCTCCGGGCTCCAGCGGGATGTCCTCAGGCGTGCGGGCCTGGTGTGGGTAGATGGCCATTTGATTGTGTGCGTTCTGTCCACCGAAGTAGTAGATGTCGTCCAAAGAGCGGAAGAAAGCGGAGGCGTCCGGGTGAAGAGTCTGCATGATCTCATAAGCCACACGGCACACCTGACACACACACACACACACACAGCAACAAAGTGGTGTTTATTAATCTTTATTAATGTTAGTTAAAAAATACGGTAACACTATACAATAAGGTTCTTTAGTTAACATTACTTAACTACCTTAGTTAACATGAACTAACAGCATTTATTACTCTTAGTTAATATTAATTTCAACATTTACTAATACATTATTACAAATGTTGTGTTTGTTAACATTTGTTAATGCACTGTGAACTAACGGGAACTAACAATGAACAGCTGTATTTTTATTAACTGACATTAACAAAGATTAACAAATACTGTAACAAATGTATTGCTCATGGTTTAAATTGAATTAACTACAGTAATAACTAATGAACCTTATTGTAAAGTGTAAACAAAAATACATCTGCTCATGTCGGCTCAGGTCCATTAAATGATATTCACAGATACAACTGAATGAAATTTACATTCACTAAGATTAATAAACGCTTTACAAGTATGTTTCATGTTAACTAATGTAGTTAACTAATGCTAACAAATGGAACCTTTTTGTTAAGTTTTACCAATTTCAAAGTATTGTTCATTGTTCGGTCAAGTTTATTAGTGTAGGTATTTAAAGGGATGGATTTAAAAATATATATTTTAATATGTACCTTGAGGTTCACTTATTATGTTAATAAAGTTTTTTTTTGCACAAAAGAAAAAAAAAGATTTTCAACCCTCATTCTGACCCTCTGGTCTGAAATGACTTGTTTATAAGGCGCTGCTCCTTTAAGGCTTGTCAGTAAATGGCCACTGTTATGATTGGCTAACGTAATTTCATAGGAAACAGTATCTTTGGTATTGCGCATGAGTTAGTGTTTTGAAAAAAATTATATAAAACCGTAATTTACAGACAAAATAATCTGTAGTCAAATGCTCTGAGCAAACATATAATCCTCCGACTCGATCCATGACGCCATTAAAATAAACCATACACTTGTTTCTCACACTGGGATCCTTCTGAAGTCTCTAAAGAAATGAGCAAATGATCAGTTTAAACTGGATGCATCAAAGCGAATGTTTTTTCATTTGTCCTGTCGTCGACAGACTCAAACGCTTGGACTGCGTCAGAAACTGAACTCGCGTCTCTATACTGTGTCTAATGTAGACAGCGTCCGTGATTATAATGGCTTCTGTTTGATTTGACGAGGCGTTCTCATCCGGTGCAGGCGAGTGCCAGCCATTAAGTGACTGAACGCATGTGGGCGGGGCCTATGTTGCGATGATGTAAAACTATTCGTCAATGATTGCACTGGAGGAATGCATATGCAAATGTCTTTGCCCATGTGACGTCACCAGGGCTGCCAACTCTCACGCTGAATCACGCAATCGACACTTTTCACACACTCACACATCTATTTTCTCACGCAAAGAAAAATCGCGAAGCAAAGAGAACACTGACGCCGACAGACGAGACAGAGAAGGTCCATTTTGATATGTAACAAATTCTCAGCTCTCAGATTCTGTTCATTTTATTTAGAAATTCAAACAATAAATACCGTTTTGGCGCTTGTAAATGTGACATGAATTATAGTTGTAGCGCCTCAGTTAAAGTGGCACGTGAACCGATCATCACCAATAAACACGATTGAACAATAGGCATGTTGAAAGATACAGTACAAACTTACCAAAATGTTTGTGCCTCATACATAATATTGATCAATTAGCTAGTTTTTTTCAACATTGGAAAGAAGTCAATAAAACAGCTGGTGAACAATACGTCACATTTACTTCAGGAATGCCATTTATAGCACTTTAGTTGGCTAGAAGAATTAGCGATAGAGTATTTTGTTAAATAGCCTATGTGAACTATATTACATATTTATTGTATTTTTACTTATATCATTCAAATATAATAACGTTGTTATTATAATAAAAACCACATTCTATTTAATTGAGTTGTTATTTTTAACCTTTAATAATAATACCAGCTGACAGGGCTCTCTGTATAGCATTAGGTGAGATATTTTTTCCTACCTAATATGAATCAATATTGAATCAAGATCGGAATCAAATTACAAGAATTGAGTAAAAATCGTGAATTTGTGTCAAGCAATAATAAAAATGAGTAGCCTACCAGTCACTACCATGTAAACATTGTAACATGTTTTTACTAAACCTAGTAAAAGTATGTTTAGTTGCCAAATGTTTTGACAATCACACTGTCTCATAGTTTTTGTACGACATGGTCTATGTACCTGTGAGGAGAAGGTGCAAACCAGGAAGTCAGTCTGCGACAGGAAGTGGATGTCCAGGATGACGCCTCTGAGGGAGTTCTCTGTGTAACGGTTGTGTAAACTTGCTGACCAAGAGATGGAGTTGTCACTGATGAACTCATAGTCAGCGTACCTGAAAAACATTTAAAATATAAAAAATACATTAAACAATATTTTAACAACTTGTGGTGCACATCACCCCCCGACACTATTTTCATCTTCCAGGTTTAAAATGAACATTTTGAAAGATGAAAATAGCACAAATCACATTTAGAATATTGATGACTCATCAAATATATTTTCATTATATAACTATGTGTAAAATGTAACAATTGTAATTATACATTTTCATTTATACATGGTTACATATAAAATAAATAAATTCCAAACAAATACATTATGAATAAATAAATTATAAACTTACATTTTCAAATTGGAAGATGAAAAAAGTGCATAATACATTTAAAATACTGATGACTCATCAAATATATACATTTTCATTATATAACTATAAATAAAATGTAAACATTTTAATGATAAATTCTGATTTATATATGGTTATAAATAAAATAAAATAAATAAATTATAACCTTCAAATACAATTGAATTTAAATTTAAAGTAAATTAATTATACCTCTCACAGGAAATGTGTGTATTTATATAATGTAATGTGAGCTTATGAAACCATCTAAAATATATATTTCTTCATTTTGCAGCATTCAATGATGAACTGCAGTGTTTATTTGTAGAAACCTTTGATGCTTTTAACTCAGTGAGAGCAAAATAAAAGTGACTAGATCAGAAGCAGTTTTTTGTGTTGTCTGCCTCTCTTTCTCTGCACTTTTGTAGCATTTGTCAAAATCCCTTTCAGGACTCAAAACTCACTTGGTTTTTGCTTCCTGTAACAGCGAGGGGTCGTCGGTGGCCAAATACACTCGTTTTTTATCCACGTGTCCCCGTTGAGCCATGTACTGGAACTGTTCCTCCACATGGACCATGTACTCCTCTATGGGGTGAAACGCCGCCTCCGTCCCGACTTTATCTGTCCGTCTTACATGGACACTGGAAGAAAGAGACACTTTGAGTTTGTTCAACTGGATTTATCTGCTTCTGTTTAGAAACAATTAGGACTATCCCTTCATTTGTCATCTGAGAGGTATGTAGTGGCCAAGTCGATTTTGCTAATCTGAGTTTTGAACAACAGTGTGAATGATGTAAACTGCTTTGAATATTCTAATTGGAAATCCTATTTTTACCTGTAGCTTAAAGGGTCACTCCACCCATTTGCATTAAGATTTTCATTGTTAGAAATCCAGTCATACTATTGAATGGTTGTGCAACACTCTCTCATTTTCCCCTGAGACGAGAGAAATCCTCTATTTACCTTTTTCACTTCCTCCTACAATGACGCAAAAATCGTCATTTTACGTCATTGTAGGAGGAAGTGTAAAAGGGGGGGATTTCTGTGAAGACTACAAGCACTAGTTCCCGCCCTTTCAAACCCGCCCATAGGGGGTTGGACCTAATGCGCTAACAGACCAATCACAGATCAGTGCCGGTGCGTTTGATTTCACCGGGAGAAACTTTTTGAAACTATGGACGAAGGTACTGAATACGCAGACGGATCCATTATGGAGGATCTGGATTTTGACGAAGTTATGGTAGAAACGGATGTTCGTGGCTACCTTTATGAGCCACAGTATAGCGACGAGCAGCTGAGGGCTATGGAGGAACCGGAGGCGGCTGAAGCTGCTATCACCACAGCCGACGAGACGAGGACGAGGAGCCCGCAATGGCTCGAGCTGGGGCAGATTGGTGGTGCCTGTGCTCTCACTGTGCGCAAATGGACACAGAACAAGAGTCTGTCTGCTGCCGAGAATTCCAGCGGTGCTACGGAATCGGAGGATGACACGGACGTGTGTGTTGTTGCTCACCCGAGTTTCGCACCCCATATGGGTAGCGGCGTCCTGGAGACCTACTTTAGAATACCTAAGGTCAACTGGCAACGTCAGCCAAATCCTACAGGGTCAAATGGTCGTCTTTCTGTAAAGTAAGTTTATTTTCATTTTGTTAACACGCTAACGTGGCAGGTTCATTGCACAAATATCTTGCAGTTAAGCTAGCTACTGTAGTGGGAGTGGTCTGCGGAGCTGAGCATTGCAATGCACTATGGGGATTGTTGTCTACAATCCACAAGCACTAAAAAGTCATTTTCTGCCTTTTATCGGCCAAGAAGGTCCCAAATTAGAAATTTATGATACTATTCTACTACATATATGACCCACTTTCAATACATATTCATGTCTCCACCGGTGGAATGACCCTTTAAATAGCAGAACTGCCTTGAATGCAATGTAAGTCACTTTGGATAAAAGCATCTGCCAAATGCATAAATGTCAAAACTGTTTGAGCTACTTATGTAGTCTTAACCATGAAAACATGTAAATTAATGTCATTTTTAATGATCTATATCACATATCATGCAATGCAACCAAAGCAACAAGGCAAAACATTATGATCATCCTCACTATTTTAGTCTTGTTTTCTAGTATATATATATAAACATTCTTAAATCAAAATGCATTTACTTGAGGAAGAAAATTACTTAAGATAATACTTTTTTATCTAAAAAAAGTATCAAAATCAAGTTTTTGCTTAAAACGAGAAGAAAAAAATCTGCCAGTGGGGTCAGAAAAATTACCTTAAAATTAAGTTTATTTTTCTGACTTTATTTGCATTTCTTTCCCCACATAATTCTGATTAAACAAATTTCAGAAATCGAGACTTATAATCTTTAGTCACTGTGAAACTCAAGTACATGTATCTTGATTTAAGAATGTTTCGATATTTGTACCAGAAAACAAGACAAAAATACTGAGGAAGAACATCATTTTTGCAGTGAACCCTTCTCCTTTGCATGTTAATTTATTCCTAACATATCCAGTTACTTCATATAAGCAAATCAATTCACTTCTAGTCAATGGGAATTCATCTTTTTTTATATATATATCATTTGCCAGGAAAGTCTGAAAGTCTGATCATTTATCAGTGAAAATAAGTACTAGCACAGCATCAACAAACACATGATTTAAAGAACGACGCACGCACTGAACTTCAATACTTCACTGATGCTTTACATATTTTTAATGAAAAAAAAAATAGCATTCAAATTAAACTGACAGGAACATTTTCCGAAACAAGAGCAGAAATCAAGTACTTACTCTACGTACCAAACACATTAGTCTTTGTCTATCTCTCTCTTTTCATCTGATCTCTATGCTTCATTGTAGATCTACTTTATTATATTATTTGGGTTATTATATTACAGCGCTGTCATGAGAGAATGATGCTTCCTATGGGGCCGCAATCATTCAATTCTCAGTTATTCTCATTAATTTCATCATGATTGGGAGTCATGTTAATTGTCATTATCGTGTGTCATCATCTTTATCTCGCAGTGTTTAATCAGCGTAACACCCACCCAGACGCGTGTGCCACGGGCACAGATAACACACACACACAGAAATGTGAGAAGACAAATAAAATGATTATCTGATAGACTGAGAGAAGATGAGAGATGTACCGACCCAATAATAGGGTGTTTAAAGCCCAGTTTGACACAGGTTTCTTGGATCTCCTTCTCCAGCCAGGCCTGAGGACGGACCAGGTACTTGACGAACTGAGACACCCACCAAACGGACGGGTCACCATGCAGACGCTGCAGTCGAGGAGCAAGGTCTTCTGGGATAGCGAGGGGAAGGTACGGGGGTCTGGGGTGAAGACTGTCGACAATGGGCAGCTCCACCACCTGAACGTCCCGGTCATGAGCCTCACCTGTACACAAACACATTATATCAGCATTTCAAAGTTTAGAGTCGGCATGAAACGGACGTTGTGGCGGTCTTTTCTTCCCTATTGTGATGAACCTGTATATACAAGTGAAACAGGAATCGGCTCTCCTCAGTCCAGTCAAATATCTTTGATCATTTTCAACCTTATAAGTCCAGCTCTCTGGAAAGTCTCCTTCAGACATCCCAAAGACTTTCAATGAATTTAAAGGGATAGTTCACCCAAAAATGTAAATTCTGTTCCAACCCCGTATGACCTTCGTTCATCTTCAGAACACGAATTAAGATATTTTTGATGAAATCTGAGAGCTGGATCACTCCTCCATAGGCTTCTAAGGGATTGACACTTGCCAGCTCTTAAAAAACTATTAAAGATATCGTTAAAATAGTCACAGAAGCGCTGCGCTATTACACTAGCGAACTGACTCGAGGCCCACTGAGAAGGAAATGAATAGTTGAAATAAAGTCATTATTTTTGTTTGTTTTTTGCGTACAAAAAGTATTCTCGTCGCTTGATAAACTTAAGATTGAGCCACTGTAGTCACTTGGACTATTTTAACAATGTCTTTAATAACTTTTCGGGGCTGGCAAGTTTCAATCCCTTTGAAGCCTATGGAGGAGTGATCCAGCTCTCAGATTTCATCAAAAATATCTTAATTCGTGTTTCGAAGATGAACGAAGGTCTTGCGGGGTTAGAACAACATGAGGGAGAGTAATTTACATTTTTGGGTGAACTTTCCCTTTAAATTCATTGAAAGTCTTTGGGATGTGCTGGAGGAGACTTTCCAGAGTGCTGGACTTATAAGGTTGAAAATGATCAAATATATTTGAAAATGAACAAAGACATTTGCTTTACTGTTTTCAACCCCCTCTTTCTTAACCCAAGGACCATTTGGAGTTCCTAAAGACAAAGATGTGCTGATAGTGATCAAGGCCTGTAGTCCAAGACATGTGGACATCGGGTGTCTTCTAATCGTCACAGCTTTAGTACGATGGGGAAAGTTGTAATTATCTGACTGGTCAGTTTGAACGTCTCACATTTGGGTTTTGGTCACATGGTTAAGGAAGGGATAAAAGAAGATTGCGCTCTCTTATTCTCTGGGTCCCTTTCTTGGGGCTCTCTCTCTTTGCTTTGTCTCTTACTCTCTACACACTCGCTCTCTCTTTCTATCTCTCAGGTAACATTTTATATGTATGCTGGGTACAATTAATGGTATTTGTATAAATGGTTTAAAGTTTTTTGTATTTTGTAACTATTAAGTGTAACCATAACCATATATTGTCATTAAACCCTTTCAGTTACAAATGATGTGCTAACTAGTTTTGATTTGATATTTTCTACCTATTGCAATATAATATGGTCACTCTATATAAGGAACACCACAGACACAGTGTAATACTAATCAAAGTGTAAAACTGGGAGTTTTAGTGAAAAATATGATACACCGGTGTTTTGCCTGATGAGAAGTGTCTTCTCATCAGGCAAAGATACATAGAAGTATATCTATGCATCTTTTCACTCTTAATTCATTTTTCAACTGTATCATATATCTCTTTTATAACTGTTTTAATTTTCCTTGCATTTATTTTGTGATTATTTTAATTCCTTTCTGTAAAGCACTTTGAATTGCCATAGTGTATGAAATGTGCTATATAAATGAACTTGCCTTGCCTATAGCAGCGCTCTCCCTCATATTAAGCTATTGTAACTGCACTTATTTCCGTTGTTGGTATAATTTGCAGTGGGTGGTAATAGACAAAAAATGTACAGTTTTCTACCATCTTGCTGAAAAAATTTCTTTAGTCATTCGGCACGGCAATCCTGCAACCTGAATAACTGGAGGACCAGAGTTGGGCACAAATACATCAAAAACTATTTTGTTACAAAATACAAATACTGGCTCATGAAATGTAACAAAATAAAATACAAAATACTGATGTGAAAAATGTATTTAAATAAAATACAATTAATTAGTATTTTGAAAATACAAAAATACTCCCACAATAATCTTAAGTCTTTTTTTTATTACTGAAAGGTCAATAACACAAATAGTAGCAATAACACAAATATGAGAAATGTGTAAATTCAAAATGGCGAAATAGCAAAATAAAAAAGTATGGGCATTTCACTAAATCTCTACAGGGCCTGAAATAGCTCCCTCTGACGTAAATGGCATGTATAGCTAAGTTCACATCAATGGTGTGGTAGGCTGCCCTTAATAGCAAAACATGTTTGATGTAGGCTACGTAGCCATATTATCACTGTTACTCTACTCGTGCCTTAAAGGACAAGTTCGGTATTTTACAGTTAAAGCCCTGTTTTAAGATCGTTTCTAATCAGATAGAACGGTTAAGATTGAAATTTGGACACATGCTGCTGTCACAAGAATTTTCGGTTTCTGTGTTAGTACCCCCCCACCTCCACAATGGTTTCATAGGGGCACTGGAAGAATCATTCATAAAACGCATTAAACTTTAGTTTACAAAGACGTGAAACTCACCGAGTGGTCTGTGGTGTTCACTGATATGCTCACACAAAAATCGGAGCAAAAGATGCTTTCCAACAGGTGTTTTACCATTCGTTGTAAAACTGTGGACCTATTTTTCCAAACGCCTCACAACCGGACATTCTTCCGTTGAGAGCTTGTATAATAGACACTCCAGCCCAGTTGGTGGCGATAATGCACCTTTGCCAATGTTTGGATAGCGTAGCCTACGATACCGCGACTGTATAACTACAGAAAGAATACAAACAACCCCATTTCCGTCTCCGGCGGCGGAGTAATACCGTACCTCACAGAACATCCAACACAAGTCAATGGAGTTGGACAAAAACTAAGATAAAATCTTTTGGAAAGCATCTTTTGCAGCGATTTTTGTGTAAAAATAACAGACTGAGAATTTTCGTCACAAAATCAAAATTCCATTTTAATCATAATATATATATATGATTAATCATATTAATCATAATATGTGTGGGTTTGTTTTACACACGAGACTTTAACTGCCCTGACCCCGTGTGCCTTTTCCATAGTAGAATCGCGCTGCGTGCGCAATTACTGAAAAACAATAGGATTGATGATTATTTTATACAATATCAATATCAATATTTCTCATATGTAATACGTTTAAAAACGTGTAAAAACTGCAGATGTATGTTATATTGTGAATGCTTGCTTAGCATGGAGATTTCAGTGGAGTTACGACAGACGCGCTGTTTCATAATAGGTAGGGCCTATGATGTACTTTTATGAATGACAACACAGTGCATTGATCTCATAAGGCACATTATTTTCTCTATAATGCCGTTCAGTGTGCAATATGTGTGTGAGTAGACAGTATATTTTTCACAAAACACTTTACCTTAATGCCGTTTTTAAGAGTTCAAAACTCATTCACTTCTTGGAGGGAGCCCGGTCTACAGGGTGTCACGTGATTTTCGTGCATCTAACCTGGACATTGCCATTGCCAACATCAGACAAGTACACCACATCAGACCGAAAATATGGCAAAATCATTTACTATGGTGATTTTTCTTAAGTATTTAAGTATTTGAAATACTCTAAATACACTCCCTCAAAATATTTTGTTACAAACTACATTTTATTTTTTCCACACCTGCAAAATACAAATTACAAAATACACTTAAGTAATTAAATACGTATTTGAAATACATTTAATTGAAATACTGCCCATGTCTGTGGAGGACATACACCATTACAGACACTTGCATTGTCAAAACAAGATCCTGACCAAAATTTTATGCAGCTCCTGATGGAAATAAATGTTGTGATGTTAAGAGGTTCATCAATTTTTGGTCCAGATCTTGTATTGTCAATGCAAGAGTCCAGCACTCTGTAAAGTCTCCTCCAGAACATCCCAAAGACTTTCAATGAATTTCAGCTCTGGACTCAGAGGAGCCGATTCATGTGTGAAAATGATCCTTCATTCTCTCTCACAACCATTCTTTCACAATCTGAGTCTGATGAATCTTGACATTGTCCTCCTGGAATATGGTCATGATGTGTCTTCATACTGTACATGTTTTAAAAAAAATGAAAATCTACACACTCCATCAATTAGAGTTAGAAGATCTGTTGCAAAACATATAACATGATAGAAACATAACAATCACTGATCAAATCATAGACTCTTAAGCATTTGCCTATTTAAATCCAAACAGCGATTATTTTTGGTCGGGCAGTGTATATAATATACTATATTGCTATGGGAGAGCAATACTGAATGCTCGTGCAGCTCTGAGATTTTAGAGGAAATTCGTAGGCAGTTGGTGAGCATAGAGTCCATTCAATAATGCAACACTGGCTTTATTCCAAACCTTTTCTACTGTCAGTGAGCTTCAGGCATCCTAACCCACACACAAATACAGACGCTGGCAGACCATTTTATCCAAAGTGACTTGCATTGCATTGAAGTTGTGTATTTTCTCAGTTCATGCCGTCTAGGGCCTCTAACTCGGTGCTTACTTTTTTTACTTAACTCTTTCCTCAACATTGACGGATATTTCCGTCATTTATGAGACAACGCGTCCTGGTTTTGATGGAAATTTCTGGCTTTCCATGTTTTCACTGTTTTACGGTAAGGGGCGCTATAACACATCTTCTGAAAGATTACTGAATCTCCTGATCAAAACACTGGGAAATAAGAAGCAGAAACAAGCGATAGCATATGTAAGCAGATGCACAATGAAAATAACGCAATTTTCAACATGAAACATCATATAAATCAAAACTGCCTAATGTTACTGAATGAAATGTCGACCCAGGACGAGTTAAAGGACTGTGAAGCTTTGAGTGTGTTGATGGACTCATCTACTCCATCTGTGTTTTGTTCATCGTTCTGAATCTGATCTGCTTGTAGTCTTTGAAAAAAAAAAAAGGATTTTCTCAGCTTTTTGCTAAAAAAATAATGCATTAAGCTAGAACAAAACTGTTTTTTTTTGTTTAAAAACAGAGGCTGTTGTTTCTTTTGATGTATTGCTTATTCAGATATTCATTCTACAAAATATTTTGCGGTTCATGAAACTTGTGGAAAAAAAATGATCACAAATGCTGGTGTTGGCTGACAACTTTTTTCAAAAATGAAGGAGGGGAAAGTGTTAAAAATGATTATTACACGGCTCTGTGGAATACTTGATTCTGATTGGTCAATCGCACCATCCAGCGGTATATTATTCCCAGATAAGAACCGCTGAAAACAGAAACATAGGCTCATCCGGGTCACTGAAGTCAGCATCATTTATGTGGCAAAATTCTGTGTAATAAGTGATATGAATGACTGTATACCGGATCTCTTAATTGTCTGTTTAGTTTGAACTGCTCTCTCCGCGGAAGCTTTGCATTTAAAGACCTGATAAAATATTTAGACTCAGATCAATATTTTGTGTCTAATTATTTACTTACGTGGCAAATAGCCGTGTAATAAGTAGGATAATGTACATCCAGCCGGTTGTTATCTGAGAATAAACCCCAGACAGGGTGATGAGGGACAATATCCCTTACATAAACTTTACAAAATGACAATATGTTCCTAAAATAAATTTAACATCTGACCTGAGAACTCTTGGAAAAAAGCACACAAATCATATGGACCACTTTAATGCAACCTTTATGGCCACTTTTGAAAGTCTGTCCGCATCTACATTCATTTTACAGAAAATAGCAGAAATAAAATAATTTTTGAAACGACATCGTCATTTTGCTAGCCGGGTGAAACAATAGATGCTGGGTGAAATGGTTCATTTTTAATTGGATGGAGCCTTTTTTTTCTATCAAACCTTTGTTGAATAAAATACTGAGCTAATCACAATGCATTCCGGGATTGTAGAAACATGCAACGCTGCCAAAATGGCCAAAACAAAGCATTTATCTGCCTACTGCATTGCCAATGATGCTTTCAAGGTAGAAGCTCAATAGAATTTGAAAGAGCGCCGGACAATTAGTATCAATAGCTCAACCTGGCACTGCTCACTCAACCCATCTATCATGATTTTAAGATGCATGCAAATGTTTCATACAGACAACAAACCATCTTTTAAAGCACATCCAATTCACAATGCATCTAGCGGAGGTAAAAACAAAGAAAACATCCAATTTTTTTTAACAAGAGCGCAGCAGCTACACCTGAAGACAATCGCTCACTCCTATCAGCATCTGTCTGCATGCACCTGTGTGCTCCAAACAACACCAACACTGCTGCTAAATGAGGAAAAATAGAGCCCAAAACATGCTTTTGCGCTCAAGTCTTCTGCAATGTGATATACAGTAGTTCATTAGCCAGTAACTGTAGGCTGTATATGGTAGACAAATGTAGTAACTTGGAGCATTTTGAGCATTGTTTCAGTTTTATATTCTAGCATAACCTACTCTTGAGTTTACCGCATTTCAGTGGATTTTCATCAGCTAACCGCAAAGAGTAAACGCTCAACCTGTCACAGGTTTTCATAAATGTTTGATGCTGATGTCTCCTGTAGCGTTTAACTGCATTAAAGCGTTGCATGGTTTATGTGGTTGCCGTGCAGATACAAAGTCACCCCTGAGAAATAAAGACTGATTCGATTTAATGGTGCAGTTTGTGTAAGACGGGGCAAAGGAAGGACAAGAGCGCGAGAGGACGGCGGAGGGAGGAAACCAGAGAGACTTTGATCTGAAGGAATATTCCCAAAGTGTTCTGAAAGCGAGTTTCTTCAAAAGTCATCAAGGTGACCCGTTTGAGTGCTCCTGCACACACACACACACACACTCGCTCTCCCTCGTGCTGGAATGACTGGCGCTGGTCTCGGGGCAGAAGTCTGGACACGTCAGATTAAACAGGTCACTTACCCGGAGTCCTTTCACAAACACCCTCCAGAGAAACAGAGAGAGACAAAGAGACACAGGCCAGAAGAAAGAGCCAGAGAAGCAGGAGCTGTGGATGTTTATTCGCTAGATAAATAGTTTTTAAAGGGACAGCTCATAAAATTAAAAATCATTTACTGGCCTGGAACACGCTGCTCTTTTCTATTCAATGAAAGTAAAGGGATAGACGCTGTCAAGCTCCAAAAATACATACAAATATTACAAATACGTATTATTAAGAGGGCCTATTATGCTATTTCACAAAGTTTTGATTTTGGTCTCTACTAGATTAGGTTTATGATGCTTGAATGTTCAAAAAATATTTTCCCCATGTTTGACATTGTTGCAGCTCCTCTCTTCCAGTCTGTCAGTAACGCCAGAGACAATTTATATAGAGACATGCCACTTTCTCAATCCTCAATACAACTATATAGGGAAAACCCGTAACGCCAAAGATGGCGTTTTTTTATTTTTTATTCAACCTTTATTTAACCAGATGATCTCATTGAGATTTAAAACCTCTTTTCCAAGAGAGACCTGGCCAAAATGGCAGCATACTAACAGTGCACAGTTACAAATACGAACACCAAGCACACGCACAACAACAAGGAACATTTAACAAGATCCTCAAGATACATAAACAAACAACATCAGACTACTTAAAAGTACAATTTATACATACCATAGGTTTAAAAGATTTAGTTATTTTAAATACAGTGACAACAATTTATGGCATCCATTTCCAAAACTTTCACGCGTTGTTTAAATTCACCAAAAGAAATCAGAATTCGCAATTGCAAATCAGTCTGTAATGTGTTCCAGGTGGCTGGGGCTGCATAACTAAAAGCCTTCTTATCAAGCTCTGTACGAACGAACCGTAGGAACAGATAACAAGTACAAGTTACCGGAGCGCAAATAATAATTGTATGCACATGTCCCGCCCCTCCCGCTGGAAAGCCAGTCGTCTGCTTTTAACAGTCGAGCCGGGAAACATTTAAGCCAATCGTCTGGTTCCACTGACGCATGCGCACAGTTGAGGTTTGCGACAGTGGAGACGATTTGGCGACAGCGAGTTGTGTTGTGTGCAAGATCAGATTAATCCACATTGAAGAGGGTGATAACAACGCGAAGGCACTGGCTGACATTAAGAATTTGTTTAAGTGAAGTTGGTGTCGAGAACCCTTGCGCATGCGTAGTTAAAGTATAACCTGTGGGGAAAAAGGCATTTTTAAACCTTATTTTGGGGCAAAGTCATCAACATTTTTCAGTGATTTTTATCATATTTTACTGCTGTTTCTATACATGCAGTTTTTATGTCCCGGTGACCAGACAAAAAATGCAGCTCTGACTCTCTGCCCATTCATTTAGATAGGAGCCTGGTCTTGTTAGTCCAAAATAGCTGCCCGGAGTCATTGCCAAGATGGCGGCCGAGTTGCATGACTTGCCTAAAAGGACTTTGGTAACGCTCTGTTTAGTTCCTGTCTCTATGAAGCTCCTCCTTCTGAAAAGCACACTGTGCTCTGATTGGCCGGCCGGAGCAGTGTGTTGTGATTGGTCAAGCGCTTCGAGTGTGTTTGGGAAATGTCCCGCTCTTACCATAACCGCCAGTTTAACACACTACTAACTAACTGTTAGAAATGGAAATGAAATGGTCCAAACGAAAAGTGCCCCAAATCTTGGTCCTTTATTATGAACAGATAATACAATACACCAGCGCTGGTTGGAGTAGAAGCTCAACCCAATATCCTTTGTCTAGGGTTTATATAGTGAAAGTCTTAAACAAAAGAATACAAGTCTAACCAATAAAATCAAACATTACATCATAGATATCATATAGACGTTATATAACAGCTTCTTAATATGGGCAATATCCTGTTAGATTTCCACAGGATCCTTAGGATCCTAGGAGCTTTTCAAACACACAATGTATAGAAGTGGAACGAACATAGAGAGAGAAAAAGAGAGAGAAAGAGAAAGGAGGGGTGAGCAATCTTCTATTAATGAATACCAGATGTTTAACATACACACAAAAGGAAAGATGTACAGACGTGGCAGTTTTGCTGCCTAGTATAAAAATCATACATAGACTATTGTTTTGTATGCTGAAGGAGAAAGATATTTCCAACACTAACTCAACCAGGCCCCGCCCCTTTATTCTGCATATTAATTATTTAAATGAGGAATATTGTGACGTGTTTGTTCCCGGAAGAAACTCAAGACTACAATGGAGGCGTTTCAGGAGTTCAGAAACACTGACACTGATATAGAGAATAACTCCTGCTGGAGGGACTTTGAGCTTTGGAACTTTTTCATGCTCAAACAGCAACATTACACACTAAAGAAAGTTGAACATGAAAAAAACAAAAAACATAATAGGTCCCCTTTAATAGTAGTCAATATGCCTCAGAGTCAGAATATTTGTGTTCTATAGTCTTCTCAAGCCACAAGACAGCTTTGTGTGCCAAACAGACTCAAAAGTCATAATTCCCAGCACAAATTTTATTTGCGGTTGGACACAAATTATTAACCCTATAAAGCCTACTGTTGTCATATTTGATATGCACATTTTTGAGGCCTCAAAATGATCAACATGAAAAACCTGTGGCACAAAATCTATTATATTCCTTCTGTCGTCTGATACATTTATCTAGAATAATTGTACCTTCAGCTTGTGCTTCACGTGTCTTTTTGCTGTGTAAAATCTTCACTCATTTTTATAAAGTAAACGTTAGAATAATTGTATTGTTAGTAATACTTCAAAAACGAACATTTACTGGACTGAAGCAATTTTGGTTTATAAATATCATGTTAAAATATGATCAAATAAGATCCATAAGGCTTTTGAGGCACATTTATTTGTTCATCTCTTAATCATAATTCTATTGCATGCATAAAAACACAATAAACTACAGAGCTACCAAGCATTTAAATATCTCCTTGCAAATTATTAGCAGATACAGAGTGACATCTGATATTTATTTGCATTTTATGTAAGTAGTCAGCTAAACTGTTATAAAGATGTCATTGATTTACATTAGCATTAGACGTATCTTACTTTTTGGACCTATAAATAACATCGAAATTGCATATTTTTGCATTTCAACAATTTTGAATATTATTTCATATGTTTGGCTTTACAGAGCTAGAAATATGGTATGTTCCTCACATAAATTTAACAAATGACCCAAGAAATGACCCAATAAGAATAGCTTTTATGCGCCTCATTTTTGGAACTCTACAGATTCTGTCTGCGTTCACTTTCAACTGACAGAAATTCTGAACATTCTGTTAAACACTTCAGTTTAAAAAGACATGAGGGCGAGTAAATGATGACGCCATGTTCATTTGTGTGTGAACTTTCTTGTTCCTCATGCTATACTGTCACACCATTATTAGAGGAATGAAATCGTTCTGATTAGCTTACAAGAACTTGAAGTTGAGTTTAGAAACGCACAAACCGCAAATTGACCGAAGCAGAACCATTCGATAGAAACAGCGGCTTTGTTTTAATAGTTTGTCAAAAAACAAGTTACAGCGGGTCTGCTAATTATGACCGTTAGCCAAACACGGCTTTGACGTTCCCAACCACAAACCAACTGACATCTAGCTCATTAAAACTCTCCCTAACAATTACACAACAACAACAGCGGCCCGCCGGCTGTTTTACGGCCTTTCCATGAGCAAGTGCACATGTGATCCGAGTGTGCTTGAAATTTTAATTAGGTAAAGCATGAAATATTTAAGAAAAAAACTCCCAAGCCGTTCCCAGGCTCGTGTAAAAGCACTCGCAGCTCTTTTTCTGCCTTCGTTCACGCGGCTGGAATGGCTTTTGACAAGAATCCTCAGATAATCTATTCCCTCAACAGATCCTCGGCTGTAATAATTAGGACACAAATAAGAGAGAAAATTTTCACATGTCCTCATTACACTTAAATATCGGTCTTGTACTAGAGCTTCACACTTTATTTAGCATTAGGAGCATTAGAGAAGTGGACTCTAGTTCACACACACACACACACACACACACACACACACACACACACACACACACACACACACACACACACACACACACACACACACACACACACACACACACACACACACACACACACACACACACACACACACACACGGTGAACAAGTTTCACGGTAGAAAATGGATGGATTGGAGTATATAAGCAATGAGAAATGTTAATTTAAAAGTGTATTAAACTGAATTATAAGGAAAGAGAAAACAATTAAATCAACGCAGCACAGTGTTTAATAGGAGGATGCAGAAAAAGAGATGTGTTTAAATTAGAGACACATGCATACATCAATACATTTAAAGTTTGGGGTCGGTAAGATTGTTAAATGTTTCTAAATGAAGTCTCTTCTACTCACCAATGCTGCATTTATTTGATCAAGAATACAGAAAAAACAATAAAATTATGAAAAAAGAAAGAAATCTTTTTTTTATCATTATGTCTTTACTGTCACTTTTAATCGATTTAATCTATCCTTGATGAATAAAAAATAATTCAAAAAATGACAACATACTGACCCCAAAGTTTTGAATGGTAGTCTATGAGATAAGATGTTACTGCAAAAAAGAAACATGCAAAATCTGATTTTAAATTACATTCGACTATATATTCACATAGAAAACAGTTCTTTTAAATGGTAATACTACAATTTAAATACAATACTGTTTTTACTATATTTTTAATGAAATAACTGCAGCCTTGGTGGGCAAAAAAACCCCAAAAAACTTACGAACCCCAAACTTTTGAAAGGTAGTTTATATAGTGTATTTCTTTTTATTTGATAAAGTAAAACTAACATTATAAAACACTGAATGAGCCATATTTGAAGCAGTGGTAAATAGTCACTGTTACTATACAGACTTTATGTTTTCTCCTTAATAACATGCACTGTTGAATCATTCACAATATGACAAGCTGGCCTTTACTAGGAAGGGCCCATTTTAATTTCATGTTCACTTACTGACTTCAAATCGCCATGAAATAAAAACTGACTATTGTTATTTTTATGGAATATTGCAGTAATTATTATAAATAATTGATCTGTGCACATCATTCTTTTTAAATCTCTTCTCTTCTCTGATGATGAGGGCGGGGCAACCTGTCACTCACATGAGATCAGCCAATAGCAAACAACAACCATCCAGTCAATTCCCAACGGACACAATCTATAGTTGTTCTTGTTCCAGAAGCCGTTTCACTCGGATATGCGTCCCAATCGAGAAGAAAAGACTATGGCAACTTCGGTTTCATGCTGACTTAAAGGGATAGTTCACCCAAAAATGAAAATTCTGTCAGTATTTACTCTCCCTCATGTTGTTCCAACCCCGTAAGACCTTCGTTCATCTTCGGAACACGAATTAAGATACTTTTGATGAAATCTGAGCGCTGGATCACTCCTCCATAGGCTTCTAGGGGATTGAAACTTTATTAAAAGTTATTAAAGACATCGTTAAAATAGTCCAAGTGACTACAGTGGCTCAATCTTAAGTTTATCAAACGGCGAGAATAGTTTTTGTGCGCAAAAAAAACAAAAATAACGACTTTATCTCAACTATTCATTTCCTTCTCTGTGGGCCTCGACTGAGTTCACGTAAATAGTGTAAGCTTCTGTGTTTTACGTCACACATATAGGCTCACTATTGGCCGACGCTGGTCATGTGTGTATCTGGCACAAAAAGTATTCTCGTTGCTTGATAAACTTAAGATTGAGCCACTGTAGTCACTTAGACTATTTTAACGATGTCTTAAATAACTTTTCAGGGAACAAGTTTCAATCCCTTAAGAAGCCTATGGAGGAGTGATCCAGCTCTCAGATTTAATCAAAAATATCTGAATTTTTGGGTGAACTATCCCTTTAAATAAAGAGATCTGCTGGTTTACAGCTCTCACCTGACCAGTGTCCCGTCGTGGCCCCGGATCGATCCGTACAGGTGCCGCTGACGGGAAGGAAGACCGCCTCCCATCCTTTGGGAGCGTAGCGCCAGTTGTGTGACTCGAGGATCAGGACTCTCTGTGTGCCGTAAGCGATCATAAAGCAGTAAACCACGTGATGGAGCTGACAGCCGTATCCACAGCCCTTGTTGATGTTACAGACCAGCTTACGAGCTTTACTGCAGTCCTGCGGGTTCTGATCGCCACACACAACACAAGAGACAGGTACAGTTCAAATTATGACTGCACGACTTTTGGCAATATACAAACTTAAAAAGTTCCAAAAGTATTATTACATTACACATATTACATACATAAATTACAGATTTTTTTCTATTAGATACATTCATATTTCAAACTAAATCTTTTGAACTTTCTGTTCATTAAAGAATCCTGGAAAATTGTATCATTGTTTCCAGAAAAATATGAAGCAGCACAACTGTTTTCATCATTGATAATAATCAGAAATGTTTCTTGAGCATCAACTCATCATATTCTAATGATGTTACGTCTGTCAGCTGCAGGTGCCATGTGCCAACTGTCTAGTCCCTCACCGTCTACATTAGACTCTGTTATTCCCGGACTTCATTTCCCAGAACCCTCTGCTCATTATTAGTTTATCTGTTTCAGCTGTGTCTTGTTTCATTTGATCATCACCCTGTCTATTTAAATGCCTTCATTCAGGATGAAGTCTTGTTTGGTTCGGTTCACACTCTGTCAGTATTTTGAGCAGTTACTGGTTTCTTTATATTCATCTTTTCTTGTGTTTTGGATTTCTTGTTCCTGTCTTCCTCGGTGGATTGGATTTGTATTTCGGACTGTTTACATGTGCTTGACCCTCTGCCTGGTATGGACTATGACCTTGGATTACATTTGATAATAAACTGCATTTGGATTTTCACTCTGTCTCACCACCACAACCAAATCACTACAAATGATTTCTGTAGGATCATGTGACACTGAAGACTGGATTAATAATGCTGAAAATCCAGCTTTGATCACAGGAATACATTAGAGTTTAAAATAAACTCAAATAGAAAACGGTTCATTTAAATTGTAATAATATTTCACAATATAGCTGTATTTTTTATTGAAATAAATCCAGCATTGGTGAGTAGAAGAGACTTTTTTCCAAAAACAAGAAAAAAAATAATCTTACAGACCCCAAACTTTTGAACGGTATAGTGTAAATAATAAATAAGTAAAATAAAAAAATAAAATCCACGAATAAATACGAAAATAAAATGACAAAGATGCTTAAGCTTCTTGTCCTGCTTGAAGGAGATTCCATATTAATTGTAATTTTACAGCACTAACAAAAACTGAAGTTAAAGTATTGGGCAGGAATTATGGTTATCCTGATACACATTTATAAAAGATGAACTGATTCTGTGTGTCCAGCAGGGGAATTTCTAAGCTCACATTATTTCCCCTCAGAAATGCTTGTTCAGTTTTATTGTGCCATTAGAGGAAATGAGTTACGATAATCAAATTGTCTGGCGGCCCTTTCACGTTGGTGGAATTTTTTGAAGTGAAGGCTATATAGATTTCATTCTTAATTCAAATTCAATACAGTTGGCACAGAGTTTGCTATGGCAGCAGATGAAGCACTCTCATCTTAAACTGCTGCCTTAGCAGAAAACACTTACAGACATGTACGGTGCGGTTCTGTGATACAGAGATGCTATATGGAAATCAGTGATCAGATAGTATTGGGTATAAAGCATGGTACTGAATAATAACCAGATCATTCCTGCTAAGAGAAACAGACACATGCTGGTTTGTGCTGGTCTGGCTTACCATCAAAACCAACTTAAAAAAACACTGCTAATTAGCAGCTATATTATTACCATGTAAAATAAAGTGGGATCTTTAATGATTCCTTTTAGACTGATTTAAAAAAACTAGTGCATCTTTGCAGGAAACAAATAATGCATGATCGAGGCATCAGTGTCGAGATTCAAGACTTTAAGATAAAGCAATAAAAGACTGACTTCACTTGATCTTACAATTTGGTTTTCATTAGAGGCAGTTTGTACAGAAAATCACAATCTCGGACGGCATCAATATTTCCTTTTACCAGCGCGATCAGACTGACATGAAGTCACAGATTTCAGTATAAAGGGAAAGAACAGAGGGAATCATATCAGAAAAAAGATATTTAATTAGTGTTGTTCGCCGAGACAAACCTTATTATTATTGCTCATACACAGTGTTCAAATGACATGCAAGTAATCAAATGCAATGGTGTATCTTTTTTATGTTTATTTTGATGGTTTTTATTTTAAAAACTATTATATTAAATTTATTTAAAATTTTTGATATAGATGATTTAATTATTACACTAAGAAAAGTAAATAAAAATAAGGTAGAATGTACTGGGTTATTATGAAGGAATTTTCCTTATTGATTTTTTTTTTTACATGTGCTTTGAATTAGGCCTTGCCTGATGAAAATGTCTGTAAACTTAACAGATAATGCCTTGGCACATGTTTTTTTTTTTTCCTTACAGTGTAGCTTTCAAATCAACCCTGATAAGTATTAGCAGACTGGAGCAGTAAGCCTAAAGCAGCATAATACACACACGTATTTTGAAAAATTATTAGATGTAAATTTTTTGATGTAAGGTTATTGAATGAAATAATGTACTTAGATTTGTCCTCAACACTGACTACAACTGCTGTTAGCGCTCGACTCGACACACACGAACAAACTGTTGCACACTTAAACACAAAATTTAAAAAAGCTAACAAAACACACCTCTCCTCGACAAACCGCATGATTCATCACATCTGGCGCACCAAAATATTATGCAGCAAAAACCTTTTTTTACAACCATTATTAATAATAATTGAGCACCAATGAAAATGTAAATAAATGAGAAGCAAATCATTATATTAGAAAGATCTGGAAAAGATCATGTCTGCAATGCAAAAAATTATGTTCTTCATCAATATGTTTGTCTTGTTTTCCAGCACAAATATCTAAACATTCTTAAATCAAGATTTGTTTACTTGAGATGCAAAGAGACTTGTTCTCTGAAAAATGTATCAAAAATAATCTTGTTTTCCCTTTGAATCAAGTTGATTTTTCTGACTTAATTGTCACATATTTTGTCTTGTTTTAAGCTGAAACTCACTTAATTTTGATAACAACCCCCCCCCCCCCCCACCAGAAAATCTTAAATCCGTTTGCTTCTCAAGTAAATGTATCTTGATAAAATAATATTTAGATAATTTGATTGGAAAATAAGTCTTTTTTTAACATCATTTTTGCAGTGTTGACTAATGGCTGCTGAAAATTCAGCTTTGATTTAATATCTGAAATGACATTTTAAAATATATTCCAATCAAAAACATTTCCTTTAAATTGTAATAATATTTCACAACATTACTGTATTTTAGGAAAAGTAAGAGCGTGGGCAGGGCTTGACATTAACGCCCGCCTCTCCTCACTCACTCGTTTCATTTGCTGGATGAATAATGTTGGTGTTTCAGGGCTTGAGTTTCAGCGTGGGATTGCGTGCATTGCACATCATTTTACTCATTCTCGCAGATTTTGTGCTCAAACCCAAAGTGCGTGAACATAAAGCCTCCTCTCAGTACTAAATTGAGTTATTTCTTATTGCACTTAAATGGTCTTGGTGAGTATTCACGTAAACGCTGTCCGTTATGTTTTAACTGAACGTAAACGCGTGCTTAACAGTATAATGTGTCAGGTCTTAAAGTGACAGCAGCCTAATATACCTGCTGCCAAATTATGAAATCATATTAAAAATATCTATATGTCAGCTTTTCCCCATGATATCGATGTCAGAATTGTGGCCAGTGAAAATGCTGTGTGTCTGGTGAGTTTAGAAAAGCACTAGCCACAGTACTAGTTGATGTGGGAAACGTGTACTGTACCTGCAGGTATGAGATCCTGTTCTGCACCAGACTGGACAGATCTCTGGCCTCCTTCTCTCTCCAGTCTCCTGCTCCGTCTGCCTGACTGAGGAGGTGCAGGTCTGTCATGATCGTCCTGAGAAACACACACAGACTGTTAAACCTCCTCCTCCATCAGCTGACAATGCATTCATTACCAGTGCTGGTCATATGTAACCTGGTTCAAAAAATGACTTGTATTTACAATATATTATACTCTGTCTAAAGTTACTTTTTTATTGATTACATGATTACATATTATTGACAAAATGGTGGTGAATTATTTCTAATGCAGTTTCAGTTTTAAGTTTATTTGTCATGTATACATATGTCAGTGACATTGAAATGCTTAGTTTGAGGCTCTGGCATTCTACAGTAGTGCAATACTAATACAATATATTTAGAGGAAGGGGGGCGGGTGTAGATATTTAAAGTAAAGTATATATACTATATATGCAAAACAAATATATGTTTGTAATTTATGGATTCTCCTAAATCTAATAATGTATTATTATGTATTTGGAAGGCTTTTGTCTTTCAAACACATTAAAATGCACAAGTTCATGCCTTTTTGTATTTATGCGATTCCCAAAGGTTTTTGTCAGTCCAACCTCTTTGACGTTATATAGAGAATGGATTTTCTTTCTCACTTTATTTTTATGATACACGATTAGTCAAATCTATGCGATATTTTAATCTCAAAGTAATCAAAAAGCAGGCTGGTCATATTACTTGGAATGTGTAACGTAATAGATATTATCACAGCAGTGATGTTCTTTCTCAGTATTTTTGTCTTGCTTTCCAGTATAAATATTCTTAAATCAAGATAAAATGACTTAAATATTAAGTATTAAGTCTAAGTAAAAATTATGCAAGTTTAAACTTAAAACAAGAAAAATATAGGTATCACTATAATGCATTATAAAAGTATTTTTAATGCATTGATTATGCCTTGTAATGCACCTTATAATGCACTGTATGACACTTTTCTATTTAATGTGACACCTTCAGAAAGTATGCATGACAACCAATTTACATCTGAAATTGGTTGTCATGCATTATACTTTCTGAAGGTGTCAACAAGGAAGCCGTAAATATTATAATGCATTTTGACTTTAATTACAATTGTTCATAAAAATGATACAATGCATTATAACGTAAATTATGAATATGTATTATACATGAAGGCTTTAAGTAAAGGGTTACCAAAACATCTGCCAACGGGTCCGAGAAATCATCTTAACTCGCAGGGAAAACAGGATTTTTCTTGTTTTAAGCAAACGCTCACTTCATTTTGATACATTTTTCAAAGTCATTTTGCTTCTCAAGTAATTTGTATCCTGCTTTAAGAATGTTTAGATATTTGTACTAGAAAACAAGACAGAATTACAGAGGAAAAAAATATCTTTTTTGCAGTGTACAAACATGCACTTTACAGGCATGTAATTTGTCTTCAGTAACGGACTATAATTTGTAAGCAATCTACCCAGCACTTTTGATTACTTATAGGACACATTTTGATCTCAAATCTCCTTAAACCGTCCTTCACGGTTGCATCAGGGTTTAAGGCATCATTTTGAAAAGAACTATGAAATCAAAATGATCCAGTCAAACCAGAGATCTGATTATTGCTCTAATAAAGCTGCAGTTTCCAGCCTGTTCAGTTACACAATAAATTCACTGCCAGAGAGAGAAAAACACCCGTCCTTTTGTTTAACCTTCGTCTTGATGCAAGTAGTATTAGTAAAATAGTATTTTAATGTGAACCGAGGAAAAGAACAGCATGAACATTCAGCACAACATCTCCTTTTTTGTTCAACGGAAGAAATAATGTAATGAGTAAATGATGATCAATTAAATTTTTGGATGATCCGTTCCTTTTAAATCAAATAATTCCTCAAAAAGTGGGAGTTTAGACACTAGTAACGCATGAATTGTGATCAACCAGTCATTTGCTAATTCAAACAGATGGGCATATGCTGAGTTTATGAGGAGTTTAATTATTACTTCATCAATGAGAGACTCCTCAGGGAACCGTTCGCTGCGACACAGCACAGCATTAAATGTGCAGAGCACTTCTCTTTGTGAAAACGGAAAAACAGGTGTGAATGTGCTGATTGACCGTCTCAGAGACGCCGAGATAATGAGATATTGACAGCGTCTCTCTCTGTAATTAGTCTAGCGGGTGGTAACTCAAAATTAAGTGCTGCTATATATCTATTGCGCCAATATTAGTGTCTGGAGCCGTTTCATAACGGTGAAACTAGAGACGCACATCAATTCTTCATCATCCATCTCATCAAAAAACAATTCTGAATGTTATGAAACCCGTCGACAACACGCTCGACTCATATTTCACAAGAAATAAATGAAAAATTATGTTTAGCAGGAAAACCAATTTTTTTTTTTTTTGCATTTTGCATTTTGACAATTAATCAAAGTATAGTTTTTGCTGCTTAATATTTTTTGTGTGTGGAAACTGTGATACACTATCATTCAAAAGTCTGGGGTAAGAAAGGTTTAAAAAGAAAAATAAATGAATACTTTTATTCAGTGAGGATGCATTCAATTGATCAAAAGTGACATTAATAATGATATACAAAAGATTTCTATTTCATATACATGCTTTTCTTTTGAACTTTATATTCTATAAAAAAGCAGCGCCTTAAGTAGCAAAGACTGTTTTCAACAATGATAATAATAATAAATTAACAATCATAATTAATAAGTGAGCACTTGGATTATAATTAAGCAGCAATTAAACATATTTCTGAAGGATCAAGTGACACTGAAGACTGGAGTAATGATGCTGAAAATTCAGCTTGCCAATATGGAGTAAATTACATTTTAACATATATTCAAATAGAAAACACTTACCAAGTGTTTATTGTAATAATATTTCACAATATTACTTTTTTACTGTATTTTTGATTGGTGAGCAGAAGATACTTCTTTCAAAAACGTTTATAAATCTTACTCCAAACTTTTGATTGGTCAACTTTTTTGTAATTATTATTCTTCATAATGCTGATTCTTATTAAATTAGTGCAAGCCGGTCATGTTTGAATTAAAGACAATACAGCAAACACATCGCTAATAAATACTTAACACATTTTTTCTCTTTTTTTATTTGCATTACATTAAAAACTAAATGTGGTATTGTCACAATGCAAAAAATCTAAATAAAAAAAAAAAACAGGTCTCATATTCTTAATACAAAATGTAATGTAGTTTTGACTACGGGGCGAAACATGGTTTGAGAGATTCAACCTCTGAGAGTCACAAATGAGATAAGATCACAAATCTTAATTGTTTCTTCAAGAAATAATAAGAGTAAATGAGAGCATATTAAGTCTTCTATAGATTTCAGATGTGAAATGCATGTCATTTTTCTCCTAAAGAATTAAAGTAATGAAGCTGTTTTCATAAGTGTATCCTTTATTTCCAGAAGATGGCTGCGCCTTTACATCTCATGCCTCAGATACTCCAGCAACAACAAACAAAATAAAAAATATCAGTTTTTTTTGTTTTTGATTATCATCTCATGCCTCTGATAGTCCAGCAACAACAAACAAAATAAAAATATCAGTTTTGTTTGTTTTTGATTATCATCTCATGCCTCTGATAGTCCAGCAACAACAAACAAAATAAAAATATCAGTTTTGTTTGTTTTTGATTATCATCTGTGGTCGTGGTCACGCTCAAGTGAAATTGCAGTTCCCTTTCAGTCGATAACGTCGGACGTAGTCGACGCGACTGAAATGGGATCACGCTAGGGAGCCTATCATCTTCGATTACTATTGAACGAGCCAATGGAATTTGGCGTGCGTGATTTGCATCACACACTCCGCCCCCGCGGCGCGGGTATAAATACGGAAGTGGATGCACGCACTAGTTGCCTTTCGCTTCGGAGCCGTTCGTCTTTGATGTCTCTGAAGAGTGCTGTTGTGTTCAACGAGCGAGTGTGTCGGTGTTCTTGCGGGAAGACCTCTCCAGTGTTGGTGTTCTACAGCGTGGTGCAGCGGTGATCGCGAGCTTCTCAGCTCTCAACTGCTGTTTTAACAGCATCAAATTTCTACTGTTTGTTTGTGTGTTGACGGTTGGTTAGAGGGCGAGAAGTGAGTGCTTCACTGTTAGTTGGAAGACTATTCAGTGTTTGCCGCGGTCATTCCCTGTGTGCTCCGGCAATGGTGACGGTCCCATTTCCTAAAAGAGCAACACGGGTGTGAGTGCGTCTTTTTCAAGATGCCATTCCATCCGTGCGTTTCTGGGTGCGGTCTGGCACTATCCCCTTCTGACGGTCACGAAAGTTGTGTCGCATGTTTGGGCTTACAGCATGCTGAGGCAGCTTTCGTGGATGAGACATGTTCTCACTGCGGGAACATGTCCATCTCGGTGTTGAGATCTAGACTCGCCTTCGTTAAAAGCGTTGGCGCAGTCCCCACCTCTGGGCCCCGCCCCTGTTCTTCCTCTGGGTTACCTTCCCAGAGGAGGACTGGGGTGCCGTCCAAGCTGGGTGATCTGAGGATCACAGTGAGGGGTAATCCGCCCGGCCACGCCCCGTGGGTCCCTCACTCCTCTTTCACACCGCAACCGGTGGAGCTCCCCATTGATCCCGCTGGTCCCTCTGTAATGGACGGGCCAGCCGTGTCATTTGGGGCCCCTCCAGGGGATACGTTGTCAATCGCAGCATCGGAGGGGGAGCTGAACTCTGGAGATGATGACTCGGCTGCACTGCCTCCCTCCGGGAGACCAGTGTTGCCCGAGCCAGATCCAGAGATGTCAGCTATGCTGAAAAAGGCCGCCGAGGCGGTAGGGCTCGTGTGGAACCCTCCACCGTGTCCCGAGCCGTCTCGGTTGGATGATTGGTATATCGGGGCGGGCCGTACTGGTTCTCAGTCCGCCGCCCCGGTTCCTTTCTTTCCTGAAGTGCATGAGGAGCTTACGAGGGCATGGATGGCACCTTTCTCTGCCAGAAACCGCCTGAGTAGCTCCTCCCCTCTCACTACCCTTGATGGGGGAGCGGTGAAGGGTTACGAGGCTATCCCTCCGGTGGAGCGGGCCGTTGCGATGCAGTTATGCCCAACGGCGGCCGCTTCCTGGAGAGGTGATCCTCGTCACCCCTCTAAAGCCTGTAAGTTCTCGTCCGCTCTTACGGGCAAGGCTTACAAAGCTTGTGGGCAAGCCGCTTCCTCCTTGCATGCCATGGCGTTGCTCCAGGTCCACCAGGCCCAGGCACTCATGAACATGCACGAGGGTAGTTCGGACCCTGAGCTCATGGGTGAGCTCCGCACTGCAACTGACCTCGCCCTCCGGGCGGCGAAGGTTGCAGCTCGCGCGGTGGGTTCGGCGATGTCCACACTAGTGGTCCAGGAGCGCCATCTCTGGCTCAACCTGGCCGATATGAGAGATGCGGACAAGGTTCGGTTCCTGGACTCTCCCATTTCCCAGGTTGGGTTATTCGGCGACGCTGTGGAGAACTTTGCCCAACAGTTCTCTACAGCTCAGAAGCAGACGGAGGCCATCCGGCACATCCTGCCTCGGAGGGACGCTGCTGCCTTCACCCGCCCCCCGAGGTCAGATCCTCCGCCTGCTCGTCGCCGAGGGCGTCCGCCTGCAGCCGCCTCAGCTCCCGCCGAACCACCGCAGCAGCCTTCACCCAGGTTCCGGCGCGGAGCCGGCCGCGGAAGGGGCGCCCAGCCCGCTCCAGGTGCTGCCAAGCCAGGTGGTAAGTTCCAGCGCAAAAGAAAACGCTGAACCTGGACGGGCTCTCAGGGATGGAGGAGTTGCTTGTGGAGTGGTCGCCGATCCACTCCCTCTGGCTGGTTGGAGGGCCGGCTGGAGTTTTTTTGTTATGTGTGTGTCTATTCCGCCGCTGGCCCCTATAAAAACGGGGTCAGCGGTACCCACATATTCAGAAAAAGAGCAATTTTTCTATTCCTGAGTCCCAAGTGGGCCAGTATGGCGGATGTGACCCTGTATAATAGCCTTACATCCCCCAGCTTCCCTTGGTCGCCAACAGGCAGCTTGGGGCGTTCGAGGACCCGGTCATCCGCCTTCTCACGTCCCCTGCCGCTGGTGGAGACAGGTAAGTGTTGCACTGCACACTAACACCACTGTCTCTACTTTGCTGCCCCACCTCAGGCTCGGCGACCCCGCTCAGGTCAGTGATAGTAACATCACATTAGGTGTTGAGCAGACGTGCTCCTGAAAATTCAGTGATATTCTTCACACCAAGTGTTGAGCAGTGCTCCTGACTTGTGCGTGCTTATCTCATCCTGCTGGCGAAGGATTTGATATAGCCGCTCCTCCAGCCGGTACGAAGGCCAGTTGTAAACTCGTTCTTCGTGCTACTAGGTGGTGGGTTGTGACCATCTTGGCCCAAGATTGGTCTGCAGCTTTGGCCTGAAGGACACGTGGTGTCCTTCCCCTCGAGTGCTCCAGAGCCCGTTGGGTCTTCAGGTCAACTGGAAGAGAGCTCGCCCACGGGCTGAGTATCTCTGTTTCAGTTTTGGAGAGGTACTCGATCCAACACGTCTCTCCAGTGAGAATGTGTTCAGCCGGTGTTGAAGTGAGAAAGGGTCCCACTGAAAAGATTCAGAGGCTCCTGGGGTATACGATAGCGACAGCCTAAGTTGGCTTCCTCCGTATGTGACCGCTTCAGCGCTAGCCTTACGATCGAGTCCCGAGGTGACCAAGGGCGTGTTTTAACGGGGGCCTGGGCGACCCCCGACTACACGGGCATTCGTGCCTCGAGTTGTTAGACATTGCGGGTGTCACAAACTCTCCCGTCACCTCCTCCTTGGAGTCAGACGCTTCTGAGGGCGCCTTGTTCCACCCCTCCCGCTTACTCAATCGTGCCGCCATCGAGCCTCACGACAGTTATAGCCAGGGCAAGTGGAGACTCCATCCCCTGGGTCCGCTGGGTCTTGACCATTCCGGGGCCGCTCAATTGCCCCCCCGGTTTTATTTTTCCGCCAGTGTTTGAGTAAACCGAGCGGACTACCCTTGGACAAACACGGGGTCCCAGCTGTCCCAGGGGCCCGCAGAATACGTTTAACCCCAGTGAGCCTTCTAAGAAGTGACGGCGACTCAGGGTCGCCTTGCGCTGCTCAGGTCAGTGAGATCATCACACTTCATGTTGAGCAGAGTTGCTCCTGAAACTCAGTGAAGTTCATCGCACTCAGGTGTTGAGCAGCAATGCTCCTGTAGCTCAGTGAGTCCATCACAGGTAGCGCAGTGAATTCATCACACGCAGTGCTGAGCAGAAATGCTCCTGGTGCTCAGTGAAGTTCCTCGCACTCAAGTGTTGAGCAGTAATGCTCCTGAAGCTCAGTGAGTTTATCACACTCAGGTGTTGAGCAGTAATGCTCCTGAAGCTCAGTGAACTTGTCACACTCAAGTGCTGAGCAGAAATGCTCCTGTCGTTCAGTGAAATTCTTCGCACTCAAGTGTTGAGCAGAAATGCTCCTGAAGCTCAGTGAGGGAATGCTCCTGAAGTTCAGTGAACTTGTCACACTCAAGTGCTGAGCAGAAATGCTCCTGTCGCTCAGTGAGGTTCTTCGTGCTCAAGTGTTGAGCAGAAATGCTCCTGAAGCTCGGTGAGTTTATCACACTCAGGTGTTGAGCAGGAATGCTCCTGAAGCTCAGTGAACTTGTCACACCCAAGTGCTGAGCAGAAAATGCTCCTGAAGCCCAGTGATCTTCACATGTTGTGTTGAGCAATGCTCCTGTCTTTTGCGCCCGTCACTTGCACCTACGTGCCATGTCAGGAGAGGAACAGGTCTTCATAGTTGCCCCTTATTGGCCCAACTAGACCTGGTTCCCTTCAACAGCCTTCCTGACTTCCCCTGGAAACTCTTTCGGGGACGGGGCACGATGGCACACGCGTTCTTCCCCCGGAGATTCCGGGCGGTCTTACATCTGAACGCGGAGGTTCAGGTGGCTATCACAAGACATGTGATAGTTACCATCACTTCTGCGAGCACCCCCTAGAATTGGGTAGCGTGCTTACGCCTTTAGAAGTGGAACCTAGTCGTTGAGTGCGTCTTCTCTCCTGAGGAGATCCTGAAAGCTTTCGATCACTTCAGTGCTCTCTTTCCTGCAAAATGGGTTGCAGTAGGCTGTTTTCCTAAATCACCCTCAAAATGATGTTGCCTCGGTGTTTAAACGACGCTCATCGTGTTGCAGAAGTATGCAGAAGCACGTTCTGGTCGTCAGGTTCCTGAGGAGCAAGGTCTTGTAAATCCTTGTGTCCCTCTTTATCCTCTTGGGCCTTGTCCCTGGTGCGACTGCACTGCAGAGACCGCCCCTGAGCCACTGCAGGTAGTGAGTTAAAAATTCTGTTATATCAGTTCTCCTGCTCGCGTGGTCTCTACTAGAGGGTAGGGACTTGCTCGCTTTCGGTCAACGTATTGTGCCTGGAGTCTGGGCCGGCTAACTCTCACAGGTGAGACCCCGGCTCGGATTGTGCCCAAGGTTCCTACCTCTCCCGTAATAGGAGCAGGTGGTGAGCCTGCAAGCGCTGCCCTGGAGGTGGCAGATCCAGCCCTGGCTTCTCTGTCCGTTTGCTTGGACGTGTACAGAATGCAAGTCATAGACCTCAGACCAGCTCTTCAAATATCTGTTGGAATGCAGCAGAGAGGGAAGGCTGTTTCCATGCAAAGTTGCACTTAGTGGTTGCCTTCATTTCGGCAAAGATCCGAGATGCAACATGTCCACTTAGGTGTTGAGCTCCTCTATGATGAGTGTAAAGGGCTCCGCCTGGGCGTTGACGATATACTTTGCTAAACAGATTCTAGAGTTGGGGGCTGGACGACACCTGGTTGAACCGCTGCTTCCCGTGGGCTCCCTTCTCATGAAGCCAGTTTCACCGTGAGCCCGGTTCAAGTGTCGGCTTGCTGCGCCATTCCCCTCCTATGGACTGGATACGTGCGCCTTTTTACTCCAGTTGAGTTCCCTTAAAATTGAACCCTGTTGAGTTCCTCCACACCCCTCCGACGTCGGACGTGCGGAACGTCTGGTGTTAGGCCTACCACTCGTAAGCAGTGTGGAACCTGTGTTAGGCTGGGTCCATATGTTGCGGTCCCTTCGGTGACCCCATATGTGTATTCTTCCACGATACGGCTCCCTGCGGTGAGCCCGTGTCTCCCCTCGGCAGAGTCTCTCTGCCGTCACTGTCCGGTGTGTCTCCCCCCGTCTTAGGCTGGAGCCACCCCAGTGACATTCCATATGTTAGACTGCCCGGTTTCCGCCCAGTTCATATGTGTATTCTCCACATTACCTCCCTCTGGGTTGGATGTGGCTTCCGCAGCGTCCCTTCCTTCCAACGTACGGGGAACGCTTTCCCAGTGGTCCTGTAGGAACAGCAGTGACTTCCCTGGCCTAAGCCCTGTCCTTCCCCGCCTTAAGTTTGCGGGGGCATCAGGAGGCTTTGGTTTAGGCACTGGAAGGTGGCAGCGTTAGTGGCGTGTTCAATGGTTGATCCCATTTCAGTCGCGTCGACTACGTCCGACGTTATCGACTGAAAGGGAACGTCCTGGTTGCGTATGCAACCCACCGTTCCCTGAAGGAGGGAACGGAGGACGTAGTCCCCTTGCCACTACCGCTGGACCACCGCTGACCCCGGGTTACTCTCGGCTCCTCAGCGAAAAGCAACTAGTGCGTGCATCCACTTCCGTATTTATACCCGCGCCGCGGGGGCGGAGTGTGTGATGCAAATCACGCACGCCAAATTCCATTGGCTCGTTCAATAGTAATCGAAGATGATAGGCTCCCTAGCGTGATCCCATTTCAGTCGCGTCGACTACGTCCTCCGTTCCCTCCTTCAGGGAACGGTGGGTTGCATACGCAACCAGGACGTTCTTCGTCATCATTATTTTAATTATTTTATTATTTTCATTTTATAGCCATATCAGTTTAAACTTTTGATATGTGGTGTTCTGAGCACACACATCCAAAGCATTCCTGAACGGGAGACCGTGTATTAGATTTATGGGGAAAATAACATAGACAGTAATAGAAATGGACACAGCGACCCCCTTGATTTCAACGGAGAAAACTGAAGCCCATTAGAAGCACTCCCTTCCTGATGGCTGAGCGACTGCGCAGGCTCAAACTTAGCTTGACGACAGTCTGACAGTTGTAAATCTTCTAGTAGCTGTGCCAAGACAAATCTGAATCACCTAATTCCTCAAAAACGCTGTTGAAATATTTTGTCCCGTTGCTTTTATGGACTCTCTATCTATGGGCTTCTCCCTTGACTTTATTTCTCTATGTCCCCCCGATTGCCTCATAGACAGTAAAAGATTGCCTGGAGCTTCTCCTCCTGTTTATACGGTAATTTCTCTTCTGTGCGACAGAGAGTCGCGTGGTTATGACGCAATCGCTAGCCTGTTTTTACAAAAACGGCTTCTACGGGGCAATAACGTAAGATACAAAGTAATGGAGCCTTTTATACATTGTCGTGTTTCTTTAGAAATTAATAATGGACAAATGAAGTCTTTGGACGCCTCAGATGTAAAGTTATTCGCTGTCAAAGTGACGCCAAAATGAATGGGAGTCAATGGGATGCTAACAGCAGGTGAAGTTCTTCTACAATGGCGGCTCCCGCGAGGCGATGGATTACACCTTGGAAAATAACAAAAGGATTTTTGGAGTGGATGGATTTTTACCATAATAGGGTGGTTGTGTACACACACCGCGGACACTTTTAAGATTGATAAAAAAACAATCTTAAAAGTGATTCTGGCACAATCCCCTTTAAAGACCAAGTTGAAATGAATGAAACATCCAGCCAGAGTATACTGAGCAATAAAAGAGGATAGTAGCGTCTGACCTCTGTTGGTGACCCAGGTCCTGCAGGAGTGTGTCTGTGTGTTTCTGTCTGTCGGTCGGGTTGATGTGACTCAGCTTCTGGATCTCGCTTCGAATAAAATACCACAGCTCTTTCACTCCATTCTCCACCTTCCTCCGCAACTCTTCCTGTCCTCGACCCGGGCCAACTGAGAAAGAGAATGAGAGATTCAAAAGTGCTCTAATTAAGGAATAAGGTCTGAGAAGATGTGATATAATGTGATGATAATCACAGCTTAAGGGCCTTAGTACAAAAGAAAAGTATCTAGTTGAAGACTGCAGTTGACTTAGCAGTTATTACTGCTGACATATGTGTTTTATATAAAAATATGGCAGGTAGATTTGTAATAGTGTGTGAGTTTAGAAGGAAATTGCAAAAAAGGTTAGAATTGCTGTAGATCTCCCCTACAGATTTAGACTGTCCTCTTTTTGATTCTGTTCTCATTCGTCTCTCGCTCTGCTCGGTCTCCAGCTTTGGCTCTTATGTAATACGTTCAGTTCAGTGCTTTTGGAGAAATCCCTCCAGGGTATAATGCCAGCGGGACGGGTGACCCTGAATGAAAGATCTGTCCCGATCCCCAGTGAGCTGCCCTGCTGTATACTCACTACATAGGCAGCATCCTAATGGAAACGAAGCCTCAGAAGTAACTGCTCAATGGTGCTTCTCACAGTTAGCATGTTTCCAAACTAAGAACAAGGTAGTCTAATAAGCATAAACAAATAAATAGCAATCGCAAATATTAGGTTCAATTATTTTTATTTGTTAATCAGTATTTATTTATAGCATCTACACTTTAATGATGTATATAGTTCTGTGAAACAAATGTAAGAAGGAAAATGTGTCTTTGTGTGTGTGTATATTAATATTAATATATACATGCATACATACACACACACAGACAAAAGTAAAGTATATATACACTCATCAGCCACTTCATTACGTACACCTGTTCAACTGCTTATTAACGCAAATATATAATCAGCCAATCACATGGCAGCAACTCAAAGCATTTAGGCATGTAGACATGATCAAGACGTTCTGCTGAAGTTCAAACTAGGGATGCACCGAATCCAAATTTTTGGGGTTCGGCCGAATACCGAATCCAATGGTTAAGATTCTGCCGAATCCGAAACCGAATACCGAATCCTACTCCCATCCTCAGTCCATTAACACAGTAAACACATTAATGAATTAAACAACGTCCACAACTGTGTATTTTTCATTTTGTCTTCCAGTAAACACATTAATGAATTAAACAACGTCCACAACAGTGTATTTTTTATTTACAGTTATTTTAAGATCACTGAGATCACACACATTGATCTGTAGGGTTTACAGAGAATGAAAGAAACACCAGTGACGCTCCTGTCAGCTCAGAACAAAAAACTGAGGCTATAATTCACACAGACTCACTAAAACCGGACTAAAGAAGACTGAAAAACGTTGCCTGGTCTGATGAGTCTGGATTTCTGCTGTGACATTCAGATGTTCGGGTCAGAAATTGGTGAAAACAACATGAAAGCATGGATGATCCGGTCTCGTATCAGCGGTTCTGGTGCTGGTGCTATAATGGGTGTTTCTTGACACACTTTGAGACTCTTAGTACCAATTCAGCATCATTTAAACACCACAGTCGACCTGAGTATTGTTGCTGATCATGTCCATCCCTTTTTAACCACAATGAATCATCTTCTGATGGATACTTCTAGCAGGATAACACACGTCACAACTATATAAACAAATGCTGTTCTATTCTAGTGAAGAATAATTTCAATAAGCCCTATGGCTATAGATCTTCTCCTTGACTTCAGGTGTTGTGTAGGTGGGCAGCTCACTAGGGTTTTCAAAGACAGCTGGTTTATCCTCGAATCCATCCTCATAATACAGCAGAGGTGACCTGAGTGAGACACACAGCATCTATCGGTCCTTTTATAGGGGTCAGAACAAGCACGAGGAGAGAGAGACTCTTTAAGGATGATTCTTATATATCTGTGACCTCTGGCCCCGGGTGATGATAATGATGTTGGTAGTTATTTTTGGCAGATCCTGCGGCAAGGAAATTTCACCCATCCTGACCCTGATGATTATGCATGCAGAGACTTGAATATACAGATATAAATGCACATGAACGTGTGCAAACATTCAAACTCTACCTACACAATGAATCATTCTGTTGTGATTCTGTTAAACCTACAAGGATGTCAATCTGCAAGTCTAAAGGTCCTTGGACACGGAGTCCATATTCTCGTCAGAAATGTTCACGTTAAAAAATATATACGACCTCACGTTTACACACTGCCTCTGTAAACTTTGAATCGCTCGGGGTAATCCTGCAGCTCCTTGATAAGGAGGTGTAACTCCTTCCTCTCTTAGCAATCTCAGGATTGGATGGACACAATATTTCCTCTTTTTGAGAAGAAAGAGGACAACAAAACCTTAAAGGTCCTTGCACACTAAGACATTTTTGTAAACGTTTTTTTCATATTCGTCATCCTAAAAATTTGTCACGCACAGAAACCTTCCACTCTGAGTTCGATGTGTTTTTATTAATACGTTGGGAAAAAAAAAAAAATCACAAAACAATACAAAATGGAGTCTTCAAGCGGTGAGGATGATTTTGCTGTCCTCTCTCTTCTTAAATAGAGAAAAATAATGAGGATATATTGGGACCATCCAATCCTGAGATTGCGCAGAGAGGAAGGAGAGTTCACTGCGAGATTATCCTGAGCGATTCAAAGTTTACTTCAGGATGTCAGTGGCTCAGTTTGATGCTTTGCTAGTGAGACTGGAGCCACATATTAGAATGAAAACCACCAATTTCCGTGAACCAATTGATCCTGAACAGGTCTGGATTTTGGCGTTCGCTTGTACGGTGGCTCTGAATTGTCAAAACACCTCTCAAAATGCTTGCTATGGATGTGAAAAACGCAGAAAATCAAACCTGATCAGAATTTTTTTCGGAGGCAGTGTGTAAACGTGATTGACACAACGTGAGGTGGTCGTATTTATTTTTTGACTTGTGGAAATTTCGGCCAGAATATAAACGGCATGCTCAGAGATCAGTTTTTTCATTGCTAAAGTGCCTCTATTATTCTATTTTAAAGGATCCTCATTTTGTTTTGAAGTCTCCTACAATAGGTTTACATGCATAAGGTAAAAAAACCCACTTCATTTTCTCATATTATATATTGCAGCATCAACTCTTTTCTCAGTATCTGAAACGGTTTGATCAAGAATCTCTAATCTCTCTAAGCCCCTCCTTTCCGATAGCCTACTCTGCTCTGATTGGTCAGAGGGCCCAGTCTGTTGGAAGCCAATTTACCTATCGGAATTTTAGCTCTGGATCTTCCTCAGCACTTAATTAGTAATTTGAACAGTAACGATGGCATGGGATTTAACATATTTATCCATTATCCAGATTTGCTTTCGCTGTGCAGAAAACAGCGTCTTCTCAACATGTCCACAACATGGCAGCCAATGAAGACCATAGGCTGGCAATATGTAAATTTGCTACGCAGGTTCAGTAGGAAGTAAGACTTGAATCGCTTCTTTCTTTTGGGAGACAATAACTCCATTTATCTTCACTTGGATATTTGAAAGTTGGCAGACCTTTACAATCACAAACAGCCATATTACACACTACATAAAAGTATATATACCCGAAAAAGCATAATAGGGGCACTTTAAAATACTTTCTTGCATCCAGTTTTAATATGCAACTATAAGTATGACATTCATAGGCTGATTGCCCCCTGAATAGCAAACACTGTGACTCAGTGACGCTATCAAAATCAGCCCCGAATCAACAACACTGGCTCAAACAATGGTGTGAGTTTGGGTCAGACCCGTTCGCATGGACAAGGGTTCTGTTTGGGTTAAGAAAGGGAGACTTAGTCCTGTTTATCTCTTTACTTGCCTTCTCCAGATAATCTCTGAAAACTGTGGATCTTCTGTTTGGCTCGGCTTAGCTGTTCCTCAAGAGAGCGGAGTCTTCCTGACGATATTGGCCCATCCGACTGTCCTTCCGGCATCCTGCAAAACACACACGGTTTGTTAGGGAACCGCTTCCGCAGCTTAGAGTTTGCAAACAGCGGTTCTGTCTGCTCTTCTCACACCGTCTATGAAGAAAGCAATCAGACCGTAAACAAACGGAGAGCGACACGAAAAACGACAGGCTCCAAATGTTGATTCACTGGAGCCTGATTATGAATTGGCCATGAATAAAATAATCATAAATGTCTGCTGTGATGTTCAATAGCGTTTAGTGCACTGCATAAATTTGCTGCCTACATTCGTCTAAAGCATAATTGCTAATTACAGTTTGGCAGTGTTCGTTTCTATTCAACTGATTTAGATTAAATCACCTCTTAACTAACAAGCATTTGGGAAACTCTGCATGACACAAACAACTGCTTGTTTAATATCACATATTATCATATTGAGCTTTTATTTAATAACTGAATGTTTACTGAATATTTCTATTTGTTTTTAAGGGGCGATAAACGGGTCAATATGCGTCCAAGTGCTAAAACCACTGAGTAGATCGCTTATACTAAGTATTAATATGGTAATCTTACATTAATATTAATTCTTCTGCTGAATGCATATGCATGAGGGTATATATGCAAAGGAACAAAGATTAGCGTGGAGAAATCAATAGAGCATGTTAGCACAATTTGCAAGAGTGGAGGAGGGAATACTAATTGATTCAAAAGCTGCAAAAAGGGCTTTTAATTTTAAAGCAAATGACAAAGACTAGAATTTGTACTACTTTACTGCAGATTTATGTAACATGCATGTTCTGTTTTGGCTAAGGGTACGTTTATACGACAATGATATGCTTATAACGGAGACGTTTTTCCTTTGAGTTTTCCGCACACAGATGACATCATTGTCAAAATGATCCTCATTCACACAGATCCACAAAATCGACCAAAAAACCCTGTATTCTGCTGCCAGGCCATTAGATGGTGACGAAACACTATAGACTGAACACGTAATATGCATGTGCATGCATGACATCATCGTCTTTGTTGTTTACATGGAGACCGTTTTCAAAAATGTGCACTTAAAAAACCCGCTTTTTTAAAAGTTTGCATTTCAGGCACCCAAAAGGCAGTTTTCATGTAAACAAACAGCCAAAACGCATAAAAAGTATTAAGTTTTTAGTTGAAAATGGTGTTGTGTAAACATCCCCTTAGTTTCGGTCACGAACTGCTCTGAGACACAAAGGTTGAGGATCTAAATGCAATTTATTTGAAAGGGTAATCCACAATCGTAGTCAAAAACAGGCAAAGGTCATAAACACCGGGTAATCAGTCCAAACAATAACAACCACAACAAGGCAGGGAACACGGGCAAACAAGTAATCCACGGAACAGGCAAGAAATCCAAAAACCAAGTGTCATTAAACCAGGGAGAACTGCAGTGTAACACTAGACAAGACTTTGCAGATAATGTCTGAGAAAACCAGGCTTATATGGGGTGAGCTAAACAAGATAATGAGAAACACAGGGCTGCCAACTCTCACGCATTGAGCGTGAGACACACGCAATTGACCCAATTCTCACGCTCTCACGCCACACCCCCGATTTCTCACGCTTAAGTGTCAACCCGGTAGGTAAAATGCCTGAAAGATGAGTTTATCTATATATCTACCTGTTGAGCCACTCGCGATCGACTAGTTATACCGCAAATCACTAGCGTAGCCAGAAAAGCGTCTCTGGGTGTGCATAAGAAAAATTGGGTGTGCCACATTTATTGTCAAATTAATGTGCAAAAAAAACTCGGACCCGGCTTATCACTAACTTTACAGAATAGACTGGGCTGATGTGTAAAACTGGCTTGCCACATAAACATAGGCCTAATACTAGGCCTACAGTATATAAAATATAACTCAGGGTTCAACATTAAGGCTTTACTTGTGCTTGTCCTTCGAACAAGTAAATCAGCCATTCTCTTGTCCAAGTAAAAATGCAGAAATCGGTTTAAACGTATGCTTCATCTTTCATTTTAAATTCTTAGATTTGATCAATACATTCAATTGAAAAAATTAGACACTATGCTGTTACCAATCAAATTAATTAATTTACACTGAAAAATTACAACTACATTAAATAATGTTACGAGATTGTTTTAAATCTTTTTTGACGATACAAAAAAGATATTGGAAAGAATTATAGCCTACTTTTAAACACGAAACTAAACCACCAGTAGGGGGCGGCAGGTGACTGTCTTAATGAGTGAGTTATTCGGTCATTTATTCAAATGATTCATTCAAACGGCTGAATCGTTAAGGAATGAGGTAGTTGTTTAATGGGTCATTGAATCTTTGACTCAATCGATTCATTCAAAGCGCGGAATCATTCAGTAATGCATGTTATGTGTTCCGGTGAGCTGCGCTGTGGTTCTTGGGATGTTTGTTTGGAACTATTTTCGCTGCTCAAATAGAAAAACAGTCAATATTGTGTCTAAAATGTAAGTGACTTGATATTGATTACTTGTTTATTGAACTGTCATATGAAATCAGTGTCATATTTTCAATCGTGATGGTATTCAGCAGTCGTGGTGCTTAACTGTATCATATCATATATTATAAATATGAAAACTCCACATTAAATTTTTTAACCGCTCTATGTTCATTAAGTTTCTTTGTGTGAACTGCGCTCATTGTTTCTATTTCTCCTCATGAGGCGCGAGACTCAACAGCACAACCGTATTACCAGTCTGCGGCTGTTTGCGGATTGGTTGGCAGTGCGAATGTCGGCAGATATTTTTTTAACGATAATAATTAAAAAATTAAAATACATTTTAAATGTACAAATATTTTAGGTAAACAACAATAGTCCAAGTTTAGGAAATGTTTTTATTAAAACTTTAAAAGAGAATTCTGCATCTATTTTAGGTGTGCCAGCTGCTACTGTGGGTGGCACCGGCACACCCTGGCACACCCGTGGCTACGCCAGTGCCGCAAATTAGTTAAATATCCCGTAATCTAGAGTAAAGATATTGTGCTCCAAACCGCGCGCACGGCAGAGGTAAGCGAGCGAGAGACCTTGCGTGTGCAGACCACCCCCCCCCCCCCCTCCCCCCCGTTGGAGTAGTCTCACGCCAAGCTAAACTCAAAAGTTGGCAGCCCTGGAAACAGGTGAATGTGATAATTGATGAAGAGTCCGGGCAGTGAGTTATGGGAGATGTAGTTTGTGAGGGAATGACAATAGTCTGGGGCCGGTTTCACAAAGCTATTTTAGACCGGTCTACAGTGTTAGACAAGTCTAAAATTTGCTCATAGACTAGTCTAATGCAAGTTAGACTGTGTCACAAAAATAAAGACTGACTTAATTTAGACCAAAAAAACTAGACACCTTACCCCCAGGCTAACTTAGGTCTAAGACTCTCTGTTACCTTGGCAACCAGCAGTAACAATCAGTTACATTACAAACAGCCAAAAGAAAAGGGAAAATAGCTCATAATTTGTGGTTTGCTGACGACGTTATGGGAAAAGCTATGAGAACAGAAAGGGTTGTGGCGAGCAGGACGAGGCCGAGGAACGTGAGAGAACGGCGTGAGACCGGTGGCTTGAGTGATAATGAACGTCACCTGTGAGACGCACCGGTCTCGCATCTCTCACGGAGGAGCGGAAGCATAAAAGGAGGAGCTGTTCGCCACAGCTGTTAACTGTCGTAGCAATCTTTTTCCAAATTAAACATTTCTTCTTGTTACTACTTCTCCGCTAAATTTCCCAAGTAAAATGTCCTTGTAACTGTTATACTCCTCCAACAAACACATATTTTCCGCTGGGGTAAACTGCACTGAGCGGTTGAATGCGCTTACTCGATCCGCCATGTTTTTTTGCTTTGAAAAGTTTCTTATTTTACCCAGAATGCATTGCAGTGTACTGCCCTACAAAGGCAAAAGACCTTAACTCGCTAGAGTGTGGAACTGAGAAAAATGACTTTAAAGATTTTTAGTTGTCCCGCCAAATTAATTATAGGTAGGACACTGAAAATCGGGCAATTTGATGTTTAAGTAATGAAAATTATCTACATAAAAAAATCTTGAGCTCAAACTTGACTTTTGACCACTATTTTAAAGTTACTGTACTCTGCCTTTGTATTGTCAGCAAAAAGTGAGAAGTCATGCCAAGGCAAAAGGCAGTAACTTCCACATGCTGATCACCATTAACAAAATCATTATAGCAACAACTGTATAAAATCTAGTGATCATGGTGTTTATTTTGTATGATTTACAATTATAGCCATCTTCTTATTGCTATCCTGTGCTTTGGTTGCATTCTGGTGGCCCTATATTAATAGCCTACATTAAACATGACAAAGTACCTCCATGGGATAAAGAGTATTTTCAAGTGGTACCGCGTGGCATAAGACTTGCTAAACATGCGTTCAAAATGATCACAATAAAACAGATCCTCGCGCACATTCGACCCGGAGACTGGTTCATAGCGGTAGATCTGAAAGATGCATACTTTCACAGCCGAGATTCGGGTTCGAAGGTGTCACGCTCCTCGTCCGTTCACGAAAAATTAGCCTACGCAGTGCTTTCCCCCTTGAGACTCAGTAGGGAGCGCGTTCTGGACTACCTAGACGACTAATGCATTTATAGCACAACCTTCTGTGTTTCGCGTCTTTTCAGTATGCGGTGGTTTCAGCTGTCTGCCCTATTATTGTGCTTGTGCACTTCGCTTGTCCCGCGGATTTATTCCGGACGCTGTGATTGTATTTGTAACCTGCTTGTAAAAGCTGGTCTGATGTTGTATGCACCAACACTTCTTGCTTCCTTATGTTGTAGGCTATGCAGTATGCACCAATATACCCTTGTTGCTTCATTATTATCACTCCCTGTGATATATTAGTCCGGCGTCAGCTCGACCGGGTTCAGGGCGGTGCTGAAGGCGCCGGCGAAGTTTTGGCACTCTGCCAGCTAGATGCATGATTGTGTCAACCAGGTCCAGTATCCGAACTGGGTGAGGCGGGGCTTTAGTTCTTTGTTGTATTCACCTGATATGGCATGTGTAACATTTTTCTGTCATCTCTGCATATATCCTTCGCGATCGTTATCGCACGTTTGTCGATGGAGCGGTTTCAGACCATACTAAATGTTCTGACCGCATTAGTGCAGGACAAAGCTCTGAGGACATCAGAAGACAGGAACTGATGGCAGCTGTACACAGCTCTACACAGGCTACATCGTAATTTTAATTTTAATGGAGAGTAAAACAAAGGCAGACCACCGTATAATCTGGTAGGTAGCATTATTTGATAGAACGCCGGCACCGTAACTTCATATTGACGCGCGGGTAAAAAAAGGCAGAGTACCGTAACTTAAGCGTGAGCATTCCAAAACAAAGCCAAAGAGCCGTAACTGGTGTTACGGTGTTCTGCCTTGGTTTCTCATGGGCTTTTGGATGTTACGGTTAAGACAACCCATTATTTTCTCGAAAAAACAACGGATTTGACTCAAGCTACTTATCCACATGATAAAGGAGGTCTTGAATGTGCCAAAAATATAAGTAACTCATTTTCGACCAAAAACGATGTTACGGTCTTTTGCCTTTGCACGGCAGTGTAGTCCCACTTAAGATAGTCAGAGTCTTAAGTGCTTTGTGCAACGGTCTGATTTCAATGTCTATCTGAAGTCTGACTATCTACTATATCTAAGCCATAGTCAAAGTCTATCTTTGTGAAACCGGCCCCCGATGTGGAGTGCCCTTGAGAGCCACCTGGTGACCGTTAAAGTTTCATTGTGTTTTGTTTATGTTTTCCCTATTCTGGTTTGCCTGAGTTCCCTAGTTAGTTTCCCTGGATATTTATTAGTTCCACACACCTGTTTCTGTTCATGTTGATTACTCTCATTATGTATTTAAGCCCTGTGTTTCCTTAAGCCTGGTTCACACGGGGCGATTTGACTCCCAAGCATTCCCAGGTCAGACGGAAAATCTTGCAAAATCCCTCGAGATCAAACGTGACTTCAGAGTAAACAATTATGGCGGATGATTGTAATTTGTTTTTAACCGTTATCAAAAGAAAAGGCGATGGTCACAGAAGTGGAGACAACGCGAGCATGGACGGCTGTTTTGATTTTGTTTTCCCGGTGCTTCCTCTGCACCTCATCACCTCGCTTTCTGATTGGCTACACGCCACAGTCCACAGGCTGCGTGCTCGTTTGTCCCCCGGGGGGCACCACACACGAGGAGAAATCGGGCCAAAAAAATCCAACATGTTGGATATCCCCGATTTGAGATCGGAGCGGTCCCGACGTCCATCCGAGCAGACGAGAGCACTCTTAACACACCACACACGGCAGGAATATCTCATCAGATTATTTTACGATAATCAAAGCATACTTAAGATAGTCAAAAGGGGTAAATCGAGGTTAAAATCAGCCTAATTATCCTGCCATGTGAACCAGGCTTTAGTTTCTTTGTCCTGTATCATCTATGTTTAAAGTGGTTGTGTTTACATTTTCTCTTACAATCTCCTGAGTTTTCCACTTCGATACAAAAACCAACCATGACAGTTTAAACATATGTCCCCCTATTCTGGTTAGGAGTAACAAGATTGAAGCAGAGAGGAGGTGACCACACACTTTACAACAAAGATAATTTATTGGAGTTATACTGGGCTGGACTGGCCATCGGGCATACCGGGCATTTGACCGGTGGGCCGACGTGCTTTTTGGGCCGATACTTAAAAAATATATACATTTTTTTTTTGTCTAAACGGCCCATAATATTCATACATCTGCGGCCCATTCGTTTAGTTTTGCTTAATTGGCGGCGCTGGGATCTTTGTGCCAGTGTAATGCATTGGACAAAAAAAGTCAGTGTAGGTTTTTTTTTTTTAACAGACCGGCCCATGAAACACGTAGATCAGCGGCCCATTGGTTATTTTCTTAATTGGCACTGGGCTGGTCCAATCACATCTTTAAACTCCTCCCCCTTTGGGCTCTGCGCGCGCGTGCAGTGTCAGTGTGTATCTATTAAAATAGTCAGAGATGGAGAAGAAACGCAAGGAATGTGCAGAGAAATAGCGTGAAAAAAAGAAACGGCCCCTTCAAGTGTCTGATGAGGATATTGAGGAGGATCAGGAGAGAATGAGTGAGTGTAGAGAACTATGGTAAGCAGAACTAGGCAACTTTCAGAACACTGAGGCTATGAGTGTAGGAACCCATGACCCAGTTACGCATTAACATCCTCCGACCCCCCTAAAGGGACAGAAGTCCACCTACCACAGATTTACCAAAAATCCTGTGTCAAACACTGGTATTGCTATACCAATGCAGCTTATAGCTTGTTTTAGGATTCACCATTGTGGAGTAGTTTGATTGTATTTTACAATTAGTAGTTATTTCATCTATTAACTCTTACTCATTCCTACTCACTCATAGGCTACATGGCATTAGTGGTTTTAATAGGAGTTAGTATAGCCTACATATTCAGGGGCGTGAAAAGATCGGTTGTGTTTATGATTATATGTAGTGGGCCAGTCTTGGCCAAAATGCCCGGGCCGATTTTTAGTCCCAGTCCAGCCCTGGAGTTATATGAACATTCCAATACTGTATCATACATTTTGGATTCCAGACTTCATGAAGCTGTTTTGGTTTCCCAAGATTCTTTAAGGGAAGCACATAACCATAAAGAAAAATGAAGACCCTTGAAGATAAACTTGATGAACAAATAGACTCACATTCCATTACATCTGAAAGATGTTTCTCTAACTGCAATCTGGAAAAGTAGGCCGTCGTTCATCTATAAGCAGCTTTGTATTATGATAAAGTGCTATCTAGAATATATATATATGCACACACACACACACACACACACACACACACACACACACACACACACACACACACACACACACACACAAACACACACACATATATATATATATATATATATATAAATGCACAACACACACACATTAATTGTTAAAAGATTGCGATCTCAATTCAAACACACAAGGGATCTTATTCCTAAATTACAACGATTTGCCTGTCTATTAAACCTTTGACAAAATCACAGCGAACATTCAAATCTGTGTTTGTGCGCCATTGCGAGTTTGTGCGAGTAATTGAATAATTTATTCAAACTGATTTTTAAAAAAATTCAAATAATTTTTTTTTAAATTACACTGCAGCAATTAACCTTAACATCAGAACCTCTAGTAAACTATATGTTATTGTTCAGTGGTCTATTCATAATTGTGGGAGAATCGTGATTTCTATATTTAAACAAAAAAGATATATATTTTCAATTAATCCACAATAATGCAGCTGTACTTCCATTCCATCTACCGAGTGTGTGACACGAGCATCAGACGAGGCAGAACTTCAGAACTGCTGATGGAGAGCAAAACAGAGTCTGATACAGTAGGGGACAGCGGCCAAATGACATTACAGCGAGTGAATTACTGTCAGTCACTGACTCACTGCGAGAGGAAATTACAAGAGTCGCAAGATTGGTCAGGAGACTGAAGCCTGAAGATCACAGATTTTGGTGATGAAAAAGAGGCAAGGAAGATGTGAATACTGCAAATTGATTAGTGAATTTGAACAGACTTCTATACAGTAAATGCCTCTTACTTTTTTCAAGCAATCAGACTGAAGGTTTTCACCTGGTGGATGATGAAATAGGTGGAAAATCCCACAGACTTACATTGAAGAAGGGACCAGAGCCGTATCTAGAGACTCGAGGAGGGACTCTGTTCAATTGGACAAGAAAGAAACCACTAAGAATAGCAGAGTAACTGCATTGCAACATGTTAAAATCAACCATAACACCCTAGTAACTGCACATGAATGTGTTTAAATCACCCAGATGACTACAGTAACCACTTTGCAATATACTAAAACCACTCAAAACAACTTAGCAAGTGCATAAGAACACGCTAAATAACAACTGACTAACCAAGAACAAAATGCTAAAGCAACTTAGAACACTCTAGCAAACACATAACAATGTGGCAAAACCATTCAAAAGCACTCACCCTACGCCCTGGCAATCATCCCTAAAGGCCCACTGAACGTGCAGCTTTGTATGATGCGTTGACGTAATTTCCACTGAAACAGGAAGCTAAGGCAGGACATATTGAATGGCTCCTCCCCCTTTTCAAATAGCCAATAGCGTTTAGTTTACGTCACAGACTGCAAGACGTACTTAACAGCACTATGAAAGCGAATCCGAGCGCTGACGATACATTGGATTCAATAGTCGAGGTGTGAATATATTATATCCATTTCATTCTTAAACAACGTACAGCTGGAAAACAGAACAAAAAAAACCCACACATCTCCAACACATATTGCTCCATGACTGTCAACGGTCGGTTTGGCCAGGTGGTAGTTATAGCTTTTAGATTCTAGAGAGCATTTGATTGGACAGAAAATCTGATGAGAAACTGAAGTCCGCGGCGATCAGATGTCATAAAAAATCCATGATCCATTTTAGTGGCAGTGAGAGACTGTAAGTTTTGAATGCTTATATCTCCTAAATGCGAATTTTGTCATTGCTTTGGAACACACCAGCTTATTCATAACCTTAAGGCTAACATTTTCATATTAAAAGCTTAAAAAAAAAACATTTTGATTTCAAGGGGCCTTTAATATCACGTCTGCATAAAACTTTGATTGGTCACTTGTGATGTAAGTCCGATGGTCTCTTCCTATCCAGAATAAGCTGCAATGTGGACTGACCTTTAAGCTGATAGTCAAAAGTCCGGCTATGCATACTAAGAGGAATAGCACAATATTCTTAATCATAAGAGTGCTTTTAGTGCAGAGAAGCTGTTTTCTTTTTTAAGTTTATTGTGTGTGTTCTTGGCAAATGCCACTATGAAGAATGTTTGTGGCAGAATATTTTCCGGGGCTCGTGGCAATGTTAATTGCTCATATAATGATATTGACAGAAAGCACACATATCTTCACCCAGCCTGAGGGTGTGGACCGCTGCGTCTCGATGAAACAAATGAACATTATGATGTGTGGAGAAACATTCATAATAATGCACGGCAGCACACGCGGGCCATTGTCAGAAACCATTCCATTTCTCTTCAGCGAAGGCTGGAAACGTTGTATTGCTCTGAGCATCAATCCCCATGTTAATGTATCTAACCAGTAGGTTTTTTTCATCACTACTTTATTATAGTAGTATGTGCATATATAAATTACATGAAACATAAAAGTGCCGTCTGGCATTCGAACAGTGCTTTGTTGAAAGGTCCTCAATGCTTTTTTCACATCGGTGCAGCAGTTTTTGGACGTAACATTTTTATACTATATTATTGTTGTTGTTATTTAAATATAAATAAAATATATTACAATGTTATAATATAATGTTCTTACATTCTCTCTCTCACACACACACACTTGCTCTCTCTCTCTCTCTCTCTCTCTCTCTCTCTCTCTCTCACACACACACACACAAAATATAAATTATAATCATATTATAATGAATTATTACAAAAAATTGAATATATATATATATATGTGTGTGTGTGTGTGTTCTTATAATGTTCTTACACTCTATCACTCACACTCACAGACACACTCACACACTCAATCACTCTCTTTCACACACACTCACTCACTCACTGACACACTCGCTCACTCACAGACACACTCTCTCACACACTCACTCTCACTCGCTCACTCACTCACTCTCACTCGCTCACTCACTCACTCACAGACACACTCGCTCACTCACAGACACACTCTCTCACACACTCACTCTCACTCGCTCACTCACTCAGACACACTCTCTCACACACTCTCTCACTCGCTCACTCACTCACTCACAGACACACTCTCTCACACACTCACTCTCACTCGCTCACTCACTCACAGACACACTCACTCTCACTCGCTCACTCACTAACAGACACACTCTCTCACACATTCACTCTCACACTCACTCACAGACACACTCTCTCACACACACACACACTCTCTCTCGCTCACTCACTCACACACACTCTCTCACACACTCACTCTCACTCGCTCACTCACTCACTCACACTCGCTCGCTCACTCACTCACAAACACACACTCTCTCACACACTCACTCTCACTCGCTCACTCACTCACTCACAGACACACTCTTTCACACACTCACTCTCACTCGCTCACTCACTCACTCACAGACACACTCTCACACACTCACTCACTCTCACTCGCTCACTCACTCACAGACACACTCTCACACACAGACACACTCTCTCACACACTCACTCTCACTCGCTCACTAACTCACAGACACACTCTCTCACACACTCACTCTCACTCGCTCACTCACTCACAGACACACTCTCTCACACACTCACTCTCACTCGCTCACTCACTCACAGACACACTCACTCTCACTCGCTCACTCACTCACAGACACACTCTCTCACACATTCACTCTCACACTCACTCACAGACACACTCTCTCACACACACACACTCTCTCTCGCTCACTCACTCACACACACTCTCTCACACACTCACTCGCTCACTCACTCACTCACTCACTCACTCACTCACTCACACACAAACACACACTCTCTCACACACTCACTCTCACTCGCTCACTCACTCACAGACACACTCTCTCACACACTCACTCTCACTCGCTCACTCACTCACTCACAGACACACTCTCTCACACACTCACTCACTCTCACTCGCTCACTCACTCACAGACACACTCTCTCACACACTCACTCTCACTCACTAAAAGACACACTCTCTCACACGCTCACGCTCACTCTCACTCGGTCACTCACTCACAGACACACTCTCTCACACACCCACTCTCACTCTCTCACTCACTCACAGACACACTCGCTCACTCACAGACACACTATCACACACTCACTCTCACTCGCTCACTCACTCACAGACACACTCTCTCACACACTCACTCTCACTCGGTCACTCACTCACAGACACACTCTGACACACTCACTCTCACTCGCTCGCTCACTCACTCACAAACACACACTCTCTCACACACTCACTCTCACTCGCTCACTCACTCACAGACACACTCTTTCACACACTCACTCTCACTCGCTCACTCACTCACTCACAGACACACTCTCACACACTCACTCACTCTCACTCACTCACAGACACACTCTCTCACTCTCACTCGGTCACTCACTCACAGACACACTCTGACACACTCACTCTCACTCGCTCACTCACTCACAAACACACACTCTCTCACACACTCACTCTCACTCGCTCACTCACTCACAGACACACTCTTTCACACACTCACTCTCACTCGCTCACTCACTCACTCACAGACACACTCTCACACACTCACTCACTCTCACTCGCTCACTCACTCACAGACACACTCTCTCACACACAGACACACTCTCTCACACACTCACTCTCACTCGCTCACTCACTCACAGACACACTCTCTCACACACTCACTCGCTCACTCACTCACAGACACACTCTCTCACACACTCACTCTCACTCGCTCACTCACTCACAGACACACTCACTCTCACTCGCTCACTCACTCACAGACACACTCTCTCACACATTCACTCTCACACTCACTCACAGACACACTCTCTCACACACACACACTCTCTCTCGCTCACTCACTCACACACACACTCTCTCACACACTCACTCTCACTCGCTCACTCACTCACTCACTCACTCACTCACAAACACACCTCTCTCACACACTCACTCTCACTCGCTCACTCACTCACAGACACACTCTCTCACACACTCACTTTCACTCGCTCACTCACTCACTCACAGACACACTCTCTCACACACTCACTCACTCTCACTCGCTCACTCACTCACAGACACACTCTCTCACACACTCACTCTCACTCACTAAAAGACACACTCTCTCACACGCTCACTCTCACTCGGTCACTCACTCACAGACACACTCTCTCACACACCCACTCTCACTCGCTCACTCACTCACAGACACACTCGCTCACTCACAGACACACTATCACACACTCACTCTCACTCGCTCACTCACTCACAGACACACTCTCTCACACACTCACTCTCACTCGGTCACTCACTCACAGACACACTCTGACACACTCACTCTCACTCGCTCACTCACTCACAGACACACTCGCTCACTCACTCACAGACACACTCGCTCACTCAGACACACTCTCTAACACACTCACTCTCACACACTCTCTCTCACTCACTCAGTCACTCACTCACTCACTCACAGACACACTCGCTCACTCACAGACACACTCGCTCACTCACAGACACACTCTCTCACACACTCACTCTCACTCACTCACAGACACACTCTCTCACTCACTCACAGACATACTCTCTCACACACTCACTCTCACACACTCACTCTCACTCACTCACTCACTCACTCACTCACTCACTCACAGACACACTCTCTCACACACTCACTCACTCACTCACTCACTCAAAGACACACTCTCTCACACACTCACTCTCACTCACTCACAGACACACTCTCTCACTCACAGACACACTCTCACACACTCACTCTCACTCAGTCACTCATAGACACACTATCTCACTCACTCACACACTCACTCAGTCACTCACTCACTCACAGACACACTCGCTCACTCACAGAAACACTCTCTCACACACTCACTCTCACTCACTCACAGACACACTCTCTCACACACTCACTCTCACTCACTCTCTCACTCACAGACACACTCGCTCACTCACTCACAGACACACTCTCTCACTCAGACACACTCTCTCACACACTCACTCTCACTCAATCACTCACAGACACACTCTCACACACTCACTCTCACTCAGTCACTCATAGACACACTCTCTCACTCACTCAAACACACACTCACTCTCACTCACTCACAGACACACTCTCTCACTCACTCACAGACACACTCTCACACACTCACTCTCACTCAGTCACTCATAGACACACTCTCTCACTCACTCACACACACACACACTCACTCACTCACTCACTCACTCACTCACAGACACACTCGCTCACTCACAGAAACACTCTCTCACACACTCACTCTCACTCACTCACAGACACACTCACTCTCTCACTCACAGACACACTCTCTCACACACTCACTCTCACTCAGTCACTCACAGACACACTCTCACACACTCTCACTCAGTGACTCATAGACACACTCTCTCAATCACTCACACACTCACTCACTCACTCACTCACAGACACACTCTCTCACACACTCACTCACTCACTCACTCACAGACACACTCTCTCACACACTCACTCTCACTCAGTCACTCACAGACACACTCTCACACACTCACTCTCACTCAGTCACTCATAGACAAACTCTCTCACTCACTCACACACTGACTCACTCACTCACTCTAGTCCTAGTGAATCTGGCCTGATAAAACCACACTAAATGCAGCTGTTTTATAATTAATACTCCTCCAGTTCCACAGTCCAAGGACACTGTCTGGATCTATCAGAGATCCCAGGATTGATATTGTGGACCTCCAGGTTTAGAGCCGATCAATGTGAGACGGTGACCCTGAACGAGGCTGAAAGATACATAAGAGCCACAGTGGACGATCTGTTTTGGAATTAAAGCACAGAAAACATTGATCAGATCAAGATTTATATCTGAAACAGATGCTCCTCCTTCAGCCTGACAAAGACAAATGACCAAAGCAGCTTTATTCACTGCTTATGGACAATAGCTCGACTCTCAGGATCCATAAAACACCTGTTTTTGAGGAACTATTTGCTTGTGTGTTACAAACAATCAAACACAGGTTCAGTATCAAGCACACTTCCCTTACAAAACAGCACTATGGTGGGACTACTACCACTTTAATGCTGTAACCAACACTTTCACAAGTAACTACTTGTGGCAGCTTTAATCTGTAATTATTTCTTGAATTAATTTGTGCAGCCCTACTTCACTGATGATCATTTTAAAGAGGCCGTATTATGCACTTTTACAAAGTCTTGATTTTATTTTTGGGGTCTAATAGAATCTACTTTTCATGCTTGAATGTTAAAAAAACACATTATTTTCCACATATTCTCCATTGTTACAGCTCATCTCTTCCCAGTCTGTAGCTGTGTCCCAATGTGAAGGCTACATCCTCCGAAGGCCGCGGACTTCGAAGGATGCAGCATGTAGCCTTCGCAGGATAATTGGCAACCAGGTGTTCCCGATTACCGCTCCTGGCGCCAAGCAATGGTGCGAGAGTACAGCTGCCATTCTGATAATTCATTTTATACAATTGAATAAACAGCTATGGATCCAGAATTGGCTATTGTCATTTTTTTTGTTTATATTTTACTGGAAGACATGGTGAGGATGTTTCAGTCATGTATTTTCGGCTTTAATAGCCAAGATCATGGCCAGAGCTGGTTTGCTGCATCCCAATTCAGAAGCTGCTTCCTGAATTGCCAGATTAGGCTACACTTTAAACTGTTCAAGTATTGGGTGTTAACTTTCGTAAATAATGTAATGAAAAGTAAAGAAAACATAGCATACACAGGCATATGGTTCAAATGCTCACTTGTATACCTTGAAGCGATTTTGTAGGCTAGTGTATTCTTTTTATTATGTAGCATAAATGGACAAATGATGAATATGGTAAATATATATTTCAACCCCGTATTATGGAGGCAAAAAAACCTCCATCTGTGGGAAAAAACAAAACAATCTGTGGCAACGGTTGTGCAATCCGTCCCTTACTCACAATATTTTTTATGTGTAAACATAAATGTATAAAAATACACAATTTTATTTGTGTAAACTCACAATAACAAGAAAACTTTGTGCTTTTGTAAAATAAAATAAAAGAATCGGGCGCGCTTTCATGATCGCCCTGAACTGGAGCGCCTCTCAAAAAATTAACTGAAACAAAATATAGCCAACCTATACAAAGCTTGAAATGTCCACTTTTAAACAAAAAATTTCGAATATAATTTCCAGGTTCTAATTTGGCCTTAGAAAACCAGTAAAATCGTTTTTTTTCCATATTAATTTGTGAATATTTCAAATATTTAATAAAGGGGAAAAAAGTCATAAAAATCTGAAAATATGTCTATTTATTTTTTTGCGCAGCATTTGGTGTGTATAGTTCAAATTCAAATTTGGTGCTCAACTTTGCGTTTTAAAAATAGCCTAACAACCGTTCCTTTTTCGTTTTTCAATTACAAAAAGGTTTAAAAAAGAAAAACGAGTGGACGCAAAGGTACACGGACCTTATATTATTATATTTCAAATAATATAGGCTATTTGTAGAAAAAGTTAGTCTTGGGTTCGTGTACTTTTGCGTCCATTCGTTTTTGCACAAATAAAAGTAGGCTAGTTGCGAATGATGTATTATTCTTTTCTGTAGGCCTATGACCAGAAATGATAGAGTAGCTTAAGTTTTTTCCACTGTTGATATAAAAATGCATGTTGTTGAGTCCGCGCCCGCGCCTCCACAACCACACTACACACACACACTTGGATATGCGTCAAAATCTTATGTTAGGCTATTTATGACAATCTTAGCCCTGTATTATTATTGTCTAACCATTTATTATGACTGACATTTGACGAATTGCTTTGTTCCTTTTTTTGATAAAAGCGGCTTCTATCTAGCCTAAATGTACTAATAATAATGATAATTATTATTATTTGTGTTTATAATTATAACTATAAATGAATTCACTGAAGACAGTAATATGTTAATCATAAAATAATTTATGAATGTTTTATTTTTATATAATAAAACCTAACCTTGTGTTTGTGTTATATTTCTTTTTTATATGCATTTTTTTTGCTTATTCTATTATACTGAGCTTTTTTCTCCCATAAAATGGAGTTATAGAAAATTGAAGAAATTATCCATTTTAAAAAATGAAGTTTATGCAAAGCATCCCTGATAAACAGGTGGCCTGGTTGAATCATCGTGGGCACGATTTGTTAAACCAGGGGAAGTTTAAGAATTCGTGAGTAGATTTTATAAACTGAGGGGACGGATTGCACAACCGTCGCCACGGATTGTTTTTTCCCCCCACAGGAGACTTTCCGGGCTCCGTACTACGGGAATATAAAACCCAGTTGAATATAAAAAAGTGCAGTTCAAATGTTACTCCTGCTCTTCATCGGTAGCTGTCACAGTTGCTTAGGCGACAAGAACAATCATCCGTCATTTTTTTTAAATAAAAGTGCAGTCGTCACCGGCCCGCAATGACTTATGGGGTAGGATCGGGTAGGATAGACCAATAGACAGTATAAGAAGTGGACAGAGCCATCTCATTGGAACTCAGTTGAGACAGTTGAAGCCCATTTTTTGCGCTTCCGTTCCTGACGCGCAGACTCAAACCGACTCAAACTAAGCATGATGACGTGAGCAACCTGTCTGACAGACGTAAATCTTCTAGTAGCTGTGCGTGAAAATTGCCAACGTTAATCACTTCATATGTATTCACTTGCCACATACCGAATTATTTCCAATTCCCCAAAAACGTTGTTGAAATATTTTGTCCCGTTGCTTTTATGGACTCATTATCTATGGGCTTCTCCCTTGATGGGACGTCCCCCCGATTGCCTGCGAGCTTCTCCTCCTGTCTATACGGTAATGTCTCTATTGTGGGACAAAAAGTTGCGTGGTTATGACGTAATCGTTAGCCTGTTTTTAACAAAAATGGCTTCTACGGGGCCATAACGTAAGATACAAAGTAATGGAGCCTTTTATACATTGTCGTGTTTCTTTAGAAATAAATAATTGACAAATGAAGTCTTTGGACGCCTCAGATGTAAAGTTATTCGCTGTCAAAGTGACGCCAAAATGAATGGGAGTCAATGGAATGCTAACAGCAGGTGAAGTTCTGCTACAATGGCGGCTCCCGCGAGGCTTCAACTTCCGGCTGATGGATTACCCCCTTGGATAAACCGCGAAGGATCCATTTATGCATCATTCCTTTCACGGAGAAACGAAGGGTGCATTTGGGTCGCTTTTGAATCAGGGTAGCCTTCGTCGCGCCGCGATGACGCACCCGGCCTTTGAATATGGCCTTCGAAGGATGCGAAATTGAATTGGGACATCCTTCATCGCGCCGTGGTGACTAGGGCTGGGTACCGAGTTCGGTACTTTTTAGGTACTGACCGAATTGCCTCGATACTACCGAGTATCGAAACATGTCTTGTTTTTCGGTACCAAGTTTCGGTACCTAAGTGGTTAATCTCGTCAACGTCAGTGAAACAATAAACATGCAGCATGATTGGCTGTGGCGGAAAAACACTAGTTTACCCGGCTGCCCAGAGACGTGCCTCGTCGCACGTGAGGCTGTTATGTGTGTGTGTGTGTGTGTATAAGCGTAAGCGTCCAATCCAGATAGATAGAAAATATGTGGAAATGATCAAAAGTGTACCTATGTACCCGACTCGATGCCATAAGCACACGATGCAATATTTACGACAAGATAATTGCTGCCAAGACCGGTAACACCGTAAATCTGCACTTAAAAGCGCACAGAATACACTCGAGAGTAGAAAGTTTATCAGCCTTCGACTACAAGAACTGGAGTGCGTCACATATAAACCAAAACTCAGCATAATGGATACCTGCCTCACAGACATGAGAAATAGTCCTATATACGGTCAAAATATGTCTACTTTTAAACGAAACAATTAGAAATAAATAGTTTGATTACCTAATCCATATAGGCGCGCGCGCGTTCACTACTGCAGGGATGACGAGTCAGCATAGCAAATTCGCAATAATCATCTTTGCAGCCAACATGTTTAGTAAACACTTGTTCATAATAAACAATTAAAATATCTCCTTGCTATCGTTTCCCGACACATCCATAATCATTAGGGTAATTTTGCCAGTGCTTTGCGCAAGCTTCATGTGTGCTGAGCGCGAGCATATATCCCGCACCCCAGTAGCCTATATTTAATTCAATTCACATTTATTTGTATAGCATTTTCACAATACATATCGTTTCAAAGGAGCTTTACAGAAAATGCATGTGTCTAAATTACAATTTAGAGTGATCTGTTATCAGGGGTGACTGTGTGTAATGCATTTCAATTAATTTTCATTCAGTTTCATTTTTAAACAATGCATTAAGTTAAGGCAGAAACAATGAGCTCATTGAAGTAAAGAATGCATGTTGTTAAATGATTAGGAAACATAGAAAACTTTAGCATTGGTGCTTTTTTACAGACTCAAAATATGAGTGTAAAAAAGTCAACAAACTGAAAAAATAAAAGTTTATTTTTTTAGGTAATGTTATATTGATAAAATTGGTAACGAAAAAAGTATCGTTCAGGAACCGGTATCGAAGTCAAAGTATCGGTATCGGTATCTGTATCGAAAATTTTGTTACGATACCCAGCCCTAGCGGTGACGCAATCGGCCTTCAAATGCGGCCTTCGAAGATGCAGCCTTTGAATTGGGACATCCTTCGCCGCGCTGCTGTGACGCAATCGGCCTTCAAATGCGGCCAATCAGCCTTCAAATACGGCCTTCGGAGGATGCAGCCTTCACATTGGGACAAAGCTTGTCAGTAACACTCTGTTTAGTTCCTGTCTCTATGAAGCTCCTCCTTCTGAAAAGCTCACTGTGCTCTGATTGGTCAGCTGGATCAGTGTGTTGTGATTGGTCAAGCACTTCGAGTGCTTGTTTCAAAACCGCCAGTTTCAACACACTACTAACTAACTCAACCAGGCCCCGCCCCTTTATTCTGCGTATGAATTATTTAAATGAGGAATATTGTGACGTGTTTGTTACCGGAAGAAACTCAAGACTACAATGGAGGCGTTTCAGGAGTTCAGAAACACTGACACTGATATAGAGAATAACTCCTGCTGGAGGGACTTTGTGCTTAAACTGCAACATTACACACTAAAGAAAGATGAACATGAAAAACAGCATATTAGGACAGCACTTTCTCCAGGGCAACTATGTCCTCAGCAAATCCCTACAAATCACTTTTTCTCTAACATTATCCGAGAGCACCAAATTTGTCTTCTCTCCTCAGTTTAAGTTCTTTATAAATCTTGACTTTCTCCATGAGAACTCCCTCGTGTCTCTCCTGAAAATCCTGAAAAACTCCTCATGTTCTGAGTCACGTGTCATAAATCTGTTTCCTGTCTGACTCTGTACTGCAAGAACTGCATGTGCTTGAAGAGAAACAGTAGTTATTGAGGGAAAATAAATACGATTTAAGTATAAAAGTTAGATAATTCAAATTAATAATAAATATTAATTACAAAACAAAATCAAATTACATTTATGCATTTAGCAGAGCCCCTCAAAGGGACTTAAAAAATAATTGTATTTAATATTAAAACATTAAATATATAATATAATTAAATATATTAATATTTGATTGTCCAAAATGAAGTATATTATATAAATTATATATTATATAAATGACATTACATATTAAATCATTGTATAAATAATAACAAATCGGCATTGAGTTAGTTATCGGATGATATTAAAAGGTAGTGGGATTATTTGTGGTTGACCTGGAAATTTGAACTTGATCAAAAAGTTATGGATTTGATATTAGCTGCGAATTCAGAGCATTAACTTAAGTTGTGTCAGTGTAACGCAGAGGTGGAAAGTAACGAATTACATTTACTCGCGTTACGTAATTGAGTAGTTTTTTTGTGTACTTCTACTTTTTAAAGTAGTTTTTAAAATCTGTACTTTTACTTTTACTTAAGTACGTTTTCTTTGAAGTATTGTACTTCGCTACATTTGAAATCATATCCGTTACTGAGTAAAAAATAATAATACAAGGGGGGGGATCACACACTCCGGAAACTACTGAATTGATTGAAGGGCGGGAGAACAAACCCGAACAAACGCGCAAAAAAGGTGACGCAGACCCAGCTGAAGCTGAAAGCTAAGCGCCAAGCGAATTATGGCCAGTATGAAAAGTAGAAAAAAAGCGTGGTTGTCCTCGAGGATAGATATCCAATTTGCAAAAAATGTGGACGCAAAGTGGCTGCAAAAAGAGGATATAGGACACCATCCCTCCTGCAGATAAAGGTATGTCCCGATTTACGTGATGCAAAGGGAATCCCGGAATCCAGTCATGAAAATGGAATTCACTTAATGCAGATGTCACGTAAAACATACAAAATAATGGATGGATGAATACATGGAAAGTAGAACTGTGCAATAAACCCAATCGCGACATGGTCTGTGGATAATTAAGCTAAGCACAAAAATACTGCAAGTAAATATATAAGTTAACCCTATTTGTTCTGCTGAGCTGCGTTTGTCTACTACATACTCAAGTACTCGTGACGTTCATGGTGTTTTCAGCGTCTCACAAACAATTTGAGGATATGAATACATGAACATTTCCAGAGCTGCTCTGAGAGAACGCCTAATGTGCGTTCACACCGGACGCGAATAGCATTTTCATAATTTTATTTGAGAAAATCCATTGTCAAATACACTATTACAGGTCTTCACAAACCGTCAAAATAAAAGTTCGGTTTTACTAGGAGAAATTATGACAGAAATATATTACTATTGTAGGCATACAGTAGAACGTAGCCTACTTCTCAAAATAATAATAATAATAACAATAATAATACATTTTATTTGAACATTATTTATAGGAATATTTTTTTTTGTCCATGGTTTAATTTAGTAAATCTTTTTTTTGCAGCGCTTCCCCAAAAAATAAAAGGACACAAGTTTAAATTTACATTTGATTAGCCTACCACCGTTTTTGATAATATATTTGGATTAAATCATAAAAAGTAGGGGTGTAACGATACACAAAACTGACGGTTCGGTTTTCCCACGGTTTTGATGTCTCGGTTCGGTTCGGTTTAGAAAGCTAAAAAAAAAAAATTAAACAGTGGTTTAATGAGAAAATTGTGTCTTTGTCAGTTTTTGCATTAACTTTACTCTAATTTGTTATTGAAATATAATAATTTACACAGTTGCTGTCATTTTCATTAAAGATATTTTAAACGTACTTTAAATAATCAAGATATAATTAACAGGTTAAGTAAAATATAATATATAGGATAATATTGTGCATTTATTTAGTGCAAGAGTTCATTTCTCTAGGAACCAACAAGTTGTGGACACTTAATCACTAGCCTGCTGAGGTAAATATAATGCTAGTGACAAGCTATGCAGTTTTATTGACGTCTTTGCGCTGATGAAACACTGATTGAGCGATTACACGAGTTATGATGCCTTTCAGTAAGTATACTGTATTTTTCAACATATCTTCAGGTGTCCATTCATGTTTATTCTGTAACTGAGGAAGAGATGATCGCGTTTACTCGCGTTTACTCCGCGCTACCGCTACTGTTACAATCCGTGGTGACAGATAGTTTTAAACTGTGGGTACAGATTGTCAATTTACATCCATGTGGACAGATTGGTAAACTGTGCCTAGTTTTGTAAAACTGTGCACACGGTAGTTTATTTTTCTTCTGTGATGAAGCTTGGCTGTCCATCTAGTGAAAAATGTTGGTACTGCGGCCAAATAAAATCTTACTGAAAGCTCATTTTTTGAGATATCAACCTAAAATTTGGAACACAACTTCTTCAGATTTTTGGCTTACATTTTCTGGCAGTTTTAGAGTAAAATATATTTTGTAATATATATATTTTATATAAAATATAAATAATGATATTTTTACATTGTTCATTTTCATAAACTCAAACTTGTATAACTTTTTTTCTGTTTCACTTTCATAACTTCATAATACTTCATTTCAACATTAATCTGGCAAATGTCTTCTTTAAAACAAGACCAACCATAGGTCTATATTCGAAAGCATTCTTGAATTACAACCATTTAAGTTTGAATAGTGATTTTCATGTCTATGCGATAAAAGGGGGAGTGACAGTTAAAGGGTTAAACAATATTAAACTATAATATCTATATCTATAATATCTAAAATATAATTTATATATAAAAACTCTCCTACAGTCCAGTCACCATCAGTCGCGACAGTCGCGACTCGCACGTATTTTCATTTAAACGTCACTCACTGACGTTTTCCTAACCAGAAAAAAAACCGATTGCCCTGCTCTGCCTCTGATTGGCTAGTACTTATTGCCATCTGGGTCAGAGCCAATTAGAAGCAGGATGTGGGTGGGGAAAAAACTCTGTGTATAGGGAAAGGGGAGAGACAGAGGGAACAGGCAAGACAAACTCCTACGTTTAAATAACATATAGAAAATATCTGCTTGACAACGAGCTGAGAACAAGCCCAAATAAGCAACTACACTTTAGAAACAAGCCCAAAAAAAAAACGCGACCACCAATATTTGTAAGCGACTTTACAGAAAAACAAGCCCAAAGTCGCTTATAATAAGCGGACTTGGCAACACTGATTCCAGGTCCAATCAATTAGCCGGGCTGGGCGGGGCCGGGGTAGCTTGCAGGGCGGGGCGTGTTCGGTACGCCATGAGAGTATCGCCATTCGAATCGTGGGTTCTGTATCGCGGTTCTTCGGTTTGTTTCGAATATCGTTACACCCCTAATAAAAAGAAACATTCATTTTCTGAATAAAATACATTTCATAGGACAATATTATTCTTAAACATTTTAATAAATTATTAATGTTAAAAATAAGTTGTTAATCTAATTCATTATTAATTATCAAATTTAATTGATTAGACATGTTTTATTGAAATTTTAATAAACAAACAAATTATTTCAAGTTTGTTATAATAAAAGCATTTGTTCAACCAAAAAAAAATCCTGTTTTCATTAATTTAACTGTCATTTTAACTGATGATAATAATAATAATACCCATAATTTAATAATACAGTTTATTTATTTAACAATTGATTAATACTGTAAACCGTGATATTTTCTGAGACGTTACCATACTGTGAAAATCTTATACCATTACAACCCTACACGGGAGGGTCCCCCACCCCACCCCCGCTGTTAAAAAAGTAACTCAGTAACTTTTACTCTGAGTCAATTTTAAATGAGCTACTTTTTACTTTTACTTGAGTAGATTTTTAGACCGGTACTTTTACTTGTACTTAAGTAAAATTTCATTGAAGTAGTAGTACTTTTACTTGAGTAGAATATTTTATTACTCTTTCCACCTCTGGTGTAACGTTATCGATAGCTAGCCTAGTCTAACCGTAAACTAGTTGGCTAACGTTACTGCCTGCCATTAAGCCATAGTAGGTTAAATGTACAAGTTACTAGCTTTTCTGTTAGCTCATAAATTACTCTTTACAAGTTCCTTATTTAAAATATATTAATGAGCAATGTAACTACAGTATTTCAATGATTTTACTAAATTAATGTTACATTTTACATTTGATTTGATTATTTTTTTACATTTCTGTCAAATATTAACCATTTTCAAATAAACGGGGTAGTGTTAACCTTATTCAGCACTGAAATCTGTCAAACTTCTGTCAAAGTCCTTCATCACGTATCATTTTAACAGTCATTCCGCAGCCTGGTTGAGAACCACTGTCTTCGACTGTTTGGCTCAGTTTTGCTCAGAAGAACGACTCGGTTACTAACGTAACCTCGGTTCCCTTTCAGTCGATAACGTCGGACGTAGTCGACGCCGACTGAAATGGGATCTCGCTAGAGAGCCTGTCTTCTTCGAGTACTATTGAACGAGCCAATGTAATTGGCGTGCGTGATTCGCATCACACACTCCGCCCCCGCGGCGCGGGTATAAATACGGAAGTGGATGCACGCACTAGTTGCCTTTCGCTTCGGAGCCGATCGTTTGATGTCTCTGAGAGTGCTGTTGTCTACAACGAGCGAGTGTGTCGGTGTTCTTCAGGAAGACTCTCCCAGTGCTGGTGTTCTACAGCGCGAGTGCAGCGGTGATCGCGAGCTTTGAGCTCTCAACTGCTGTTTTAACAGCAACAAATTTCTAAATGTTTGTGTGTGTTGATGGCTGGTTAGAGGGCGGAAAAGTGAGTGCTTCACTGTTTCAGTTCTCTGTTCAGTGTTGCCGCGGTCATTCCCCTGTGTGCTCCGGCACTGGTGACGGTCCTATTTTCTGAAAGAGCAACACGGGTGCGTTTGCGTCTTTTTCAAGATGTCATTCCGCCCGTGCGTTTCTGGGTGCGGTCGTTCCCTGTCTCTCTCTGATGGTCACAACTGTTGTGTCACGTGTTTGGCTTACAGCACGCTGAGACAGCTTTTGTGGACAACTCATGTTTTCTCTGTGGGAACATGACTGTCGCAGTGTTGAGGGCGAGACTCGCCTTCGTTCGCGGAGAGCGAGTCCCCATTACCATGCCCCACCCTCGGGTGCTGTGTGGGATGGGTGACCGGAGGATAGTGTTGGATGTCCCGCCCGGTAACCATTCCCTGTGGGCTCCTCACTCCTCCCTTCCACTGCAACCACTGGAGCCTCCTGTGTTGTCTGCTGGTCCATCTGTAATGGGTGGGCCAGCGGTTTCACTCGGGGCTCCCCTGGAGGACAGGACGCCGATTGCAGCATCGGAGGGTGAGCTGACTTCGAGAGATGATGACTCGGCTGCATTGTCTCCCTCCGGGAGTTCAATGTTGCCCGAGCCGGATCCAGAATTATCAGCTATGCTGAAACGGGCCGCCGAGGCTGCCGGGCTCGAGTGGAACCTCCACCGTGTCCCGTTCAGTCTCGGTTGGAATCTGGAGTTTGGTATCTTGGGGCGGGCCGCGCTGGTTCTCAGCTCGCCGCCCCAGTGCCTTTCTTTCCCGAAATGCATGGAGAGCTTATCAGGTGGTGAACAGCATCTTTCTCTGCCAGAAACTGCCTGACTAGCTTTTCCCCCTCATTACCCTTGATGGAGGAACGGTGAAGGGTTGCGAGGTGTCCCTCCATTGGAGCGGTCTGTCGACACAGGTGCACCTGTGTCCGGCGGCCGCTGCCTTTTGGGGGGATCCTCGTCTCCCCCCTAAGGCCTGTGAGTTTCGTCTGTTCCGACGGGCAGAGCTTACAAAGCCTGTGGGCAAGCCCCTTCCTCTTGCGTGCCATGGCGTTGCTGCAGGCTAGGGCACCCATGGCATGCACGAGGGTAATCCAGACCGTGCGCTCATAGGTGAGCACCGCACTGCATCCGACCTCACCCTCCGGGGTACGGGTGTCGTAGCGTGCGTGATCGGTCTGGCGATGTCCACCTTGGTGGTCCAGTAGCGCCTTCGTTGGCTCAGCCTGGTTGGTATGGCGGATGCGGACAAGGTTCGGTTCCTGGTCTCCCCAATTTCCCAGGTTGGGCTGGTCGGCGACGCGGTGGAGAACTGCATCAAACAGTTCTCTGCCGCTCAAGCGCAGACGGAGGTCATCCGGCACATCCTGCCCCGGTGGCCAGCTGCTGCCTCCACCCGCCGCCGGTGGCAGCTCCTCCGCCTGCTCGTCGCCGTGGGCGTTCTCCGGCCGCCGCTCCTGCTGGCCCTCCGCAGCAGCCTCCACCCAGGCCTCAGCATGGAGCCGGCCGCAGTAGAGACGCCCAGCCCGCTCCAGGCGCTGCCAAGCCAGGTGGCAAGCGACAGCGAAAGCATTCCGGAGCGGGCCGCCCAGGAATGGATGAGATGCTCTTGGAGTGGCACGATCACTCCCTCCCCCCGGGTGAGGGCCGGGTGGAGCCTTTGTTTGTGTGTGTGTCTGTTCCGCCGCTGGCTCCCTAAAAAAAAAAAAAAAAAAAAAAAAAGCGGAGCAAGCGGTACCCACACTTCAAAGAGAGAGCAATTTCATCTGTTCCTGGGTCCCAAGAGGGCCAGTCTGGCGGGTGTGACCCTGTATAGCCTTACACCCCTCAGCTCCCCCTTGGTCGCCAGCAGGCAGCTTGGTGCGTTCGAGGACCCGGTCATCCGCCTTCTCACGCGCCCCCTGCCGCTTGTGGAGACAGGTAAGTGTTAAACAGCACACTAACACCACTCTCTCTACTTTGCTGCCCCACCTCAGGCTCGGCTACCCCGCTCAAGTCAGTGATAGTCATCACATTAGGTGTTGAGCAGACGTGCTCCTGAAAATTCAGTGATATTCATCACACCGAGTGTTGAGCAGTGCTCCTGACTTGTGCGTGCTTATCTTATCCTGCTGGCGAAGGATTTGATATAGCCGCTCCTCCAGCCGGTACGAAGGCCAGTTGTAAACTCGTTCTTCGTGCTACTAGGGGGTGGGTCGGGACCATCTTGGCCCAAGATTGGTCTGCAGCTTTGACCTGAAAGACAGGTGATTCAGATCTCTACCTCCCGCACCGCAGGCCATCCTGTGTGTTGCGTCTAAGGGTGGAGTATCAGTACAGTGTCCTTCCCCTCGAGTGCTCCAGAGCCCGTTGGGTCGTCAGGTCAACTGGAAGAGAGTAGTCTCGCCCACGGGCTGAGTATCTCTTTCTTAGTTTTGGAGAAGTACTCGGTCCAACATGTCTCTCCAATGAGAATGTGTTCAGCTGGTGTTGAAGTGAGAAAGGGTCCCACTGAAAGAACTTTCAGAGGCTCCTGGGGTATATGGTAGTCGCAGCCTTCGGCTTCCTCCATATGTGACCGCTTCAGCGCTAGCTTCACGATCGAGTCCCGAGGTGACCGTGGCAGAGCAGCTCACCCTGTGTGACTATAGTTCATCCCGGTCTGCTGCCAAACCCTCTTCAACAGAGGGGCCATGTACAAAGGGCGTGTTTTAACGGGGGCCTGGGCGACCCCCGACTACACGGGCATTCGTGCCTCGAGTTGTTAGACATTGCGACCGTTGCGCAAGCTTCCCCTGCATGTCACAAACTCACCCGTCACCTCCTCCTTGGAGTCAGACGCTTCTGAGGGCGCCTTGTTCCACTCCTCCCGCTTACTCAATCGTGCCGCCATCGAGCCTCACGACAGTTATAGCCAGGGCAGGTGGAGACTCCATCCCCTGGGTCCGGCTGGGTCATGACCATTCCGGGGCCGCTCAGTTGCCCCCCCGGTTTTATTTTTCCGCCAGTGTTTGGGTAAACCGAGCGGACTACCCTTGGACAAACACTGGGTCTCAGCTGCCCCAGGGGCCCGCAGAAATGCGTTTAACCCCAGTGAGCCTTCTAAAAGTGACTGCGACTCATGGTCGCCTTGCGCCTGCAAGTCAGTGAAATCATCACTCTTCATGTTGAGCAGAATTGCTCCTGAAACTCAGTGAAGTTCATCGCACTCAGGTGTTGAGCAGCAATGCTCCTGTAGCTCTGTGAGTTCATCACAGGTAGCTCAGTGAATTCGTCACACGCAGTGCTGAGCAGAAATGCTCCTGGTGCTCAGTGAAGTTCTTTGCACTCAAGTGTTGAGCAGAAATGCTCCTGCAGCTCAGTGAGTTTATCACACTCAGGTGTTGAGCAGTAATGCTCCTGAAGCTCAGTGAACTTGTCACACTCAAGTGCTGAGCAGAAATGCTCCTGTCGTTCAGTGAAGTTCTTCGCACTCAAGTGTTGAGCAGAAATGCTCCTGAAGCTCGGTGAGTTTATCACACTCAGGTGTTGAGCAGGAATGCTCCTGAAGCTCAGTGAACTTGTCACACCCAAGTGCTGAGCAGAAAATGCTCCTGAAGCCCAGTGATCTTCACATGTTGTGTTGAGCAATGCTCCTGTCTTTTGCGCCCGTCGCTTGCACCTACGTGCCAAGTCAGGAGAGGAACAGGTCTTCATAGTTGCCCCTTATTGGCCCAACTAGACCTGGTTCCCTTCAACAGCCTTCCTGACTTCCCCTGAAAACTCTTTCGGGGACGGGGCACGATGGCACACGCGTTCTTCCCCCGGAGATTCCGGGCGGTCTTACATCTGAACGCGGAGGTTCAGGTGACTATCACAAGAACATGTGATAGTTACCATCACTTCTGCGAGCACCCCCTAGAATTGGGTAGCGTGCTTACGCCTTTAGAAGTGGAACCTAGTCGTTGAGTGCGTCTTCTCTCCAGAGGAGATCCTGAAAGCTTTCGATCACTTCAGTGCTCTCTTTCCTGCAAAATGGGTTGCAGTAGGCTGTTTTCCTTCACCCTCAAAATGATGTTGCCTCGGTGTTTAAACGACGCTCATCGTGTTGCAGAGGTATGCAGAAGCACGTTCTGATTGTCAGGTTCCTGAGGAGCAAGGTCTTGTAAATCCTTGTGTCCCTCTTTATCCTCTTGGGCCTTGTCCCTGGTGCGACTGCACTGCAGAGACCGCCCCTGAGCCACTGCAGGCACTGAGTTAAAAATTCTGTTATATCAGTTCTCCTGCTCGCGTGGTCTCTACTAGAGGGTAGGGACTTGCTCGCTTTCGGTCAATGTATTGTGCCTGGAGTCTGGGCCGGCTAACTCTCACAAGCTGAGACCCCGGCTCGGATTGTGCCCAAGGTTCCTACCTCTCCCGTAATGAGAGCAGGTGGTGAGCCTGCAAGCGCTGCCCTGGAGGAGGCAGATCCAGCCCTGGCTTCTCTGTCCGTTCGCTTGGACGTGTACAGAATGCAAGTCATAGACCTCAGACCAGCTCTTCAAATATCTGTTGGAATTCAGCAAAGAGGGAAGGCTGTTCCATGCAAAGTTGCACTTAGTGCTTGCCTTCATTTCGGCAAAGGTCCGAGGTGCAACATGTCCACTTAGGTGTTGAGCTCCTCTATGATGAGTGTAAAGTGCTCCGCCTGGGCGTTGACGATATGCTTTGCTAAAACAGATTCTAGAGTTGGGGGCTGGACGACACCTAGTTGAACCGCTGCCTCACGTGGGCTCCCTTCTCATGAAGCCAGTTTCACCGTGAGCCCGGTTCAAGTGTCGGCTTGCTGCGCCATTTCCCCTCCTATGGACTGGATACGTGCGCCTTTCTACTCCAGTTGAGTTCCCTTAAGATTGAACCCTGTTGAGTTCCTCCACACCCCTCCGACGTCGGACGTGCGGAACGTCTGGTGTTAGGCCTACCACTCGTAAGCAGTGTGGAACCTGTGTTAGGCTGGGTCCATATGTTGCGGTCCCTTCGGTGACCCCATATGTGTATTCTTCCACGATACGGCTCCCTGCGGGGAGCCCGTGTCTTCCCTCGGCAGAGTCTCTCTGCCGTCACTGTCCGGTGTGTCTCCCCCCGTCTTAGGCTGGAGCCACCCCAGTGACATTCCATATGTTAGACTGCCCGGTTTCCTCCCAGTTCATATGTGTATTCTCCACATTACCTCCCTCTGGGTTGGATGTGGCTTCCGCAGCGTCCCTTCCTTCCAACGTACGGGGAACGCTTTCCCAGTGGTCCTGTAGGAACAGCAGTGACTTCCCTGGCCTAAGCCCTGTCCTTCCCCGCCTTAAGTTTGCGGGGGCATCAGGAGGCTTTGGTTTAGGCACTGGAAGGTGGCAGCGTTAGTGACGTGTTCAATGGTTGATCCCATTTCAGTCGGCGTCGACTACGTCCGATGTTATCGACTGAAAGGGAACGTCCTGGTTGCGTATGCAACCCACCGTTCCCTGAAGGAGGGAACGGAGGACGTAGTCCCCTTGCCACTAGCGCTGGACCACCGCTGACCCCGGGTTACTCTCGGCTCCTCAGCGAAAAGCAACTAGTGCGTGCATCCACTTCCGTATTTATACCCGCGCCGCGGGGCGGAGTGTGTGATGCGAATCACGCACGCCAATTACATTGGCTCGTTCAATAGTACTCGAAGAAGACAGGCTCTCTAGCGAGATCCCATTTCAGTCGGCGTCGACTACGTCCTCCGTTCCCTCCTTCAGGGAACGGTGGGTTGCATACGCAACCAGGACGTTCCCTGAGAGGAGGGAACGAGTATTGCGTAATGCTTACGCTATGGGAAAACTCCTTTTCTCGAGAAATATTGAAGTCTTTATGTAAAACGCATTGCAGCTGCACAGCATACAGCAATGAGCGAGGCAGCTCGGTCATTGGCTGTGCTGCGGCAACTTGCACGAACCAATGACGGGGCGACTCTGAACCCGCTTCCAATGAGCGTGCTTCGCGTCCACGCGCGTCAGAGCCCGCCAAGATGGGCGTGGCCAAGGGCTATATATTGGGCGCCCCGTCGTCTGAGTTCTTTAGGTTCAATCGACTGAAGCAAATTGACCAAGCACAAGCACGGCAGATTACGCAATACTCGTTCCCTCCTCTCAGGGAACCGAGGTTACGTTAGTAACCGAGTCGTTCCCTTTCGAGAGGTCTCTCCTATTGCGTAATGCTTACGCTATGGGAACGCCATGTAAAACGCCGTGCGTGCTGACTTCGCTTCTATTAAGCCGGAGGCCGGTGCCTGAGCTTTTGAGCGAAGTAATTATCCAACGAGCCAGCCGAAGGCGGGCTTTATAAAGGGACAACGTGGAACGGCCCAAAGGGCGTCCAAAGACACACACAAGCACATTTTTATGTACTGTCATGTATGAAAAATCCTCCACATCAGATGCAAAGATGTGATTCTATGAGGGAGGAGACAATGCTCAGCATGTACACACCCCAGCCTATGCATAGTTAGACCGACAGTATGTTAGAGTGCAATGAGGGGACCTGTAGGTTATAAAACCTGATAAATGTGGACGGTGAGGCCCAGCCTGCAGCCGCACAAATATCTTGAATGGGTATCCCACTGGACCACGCCCACGAGGAGGCCATGCCTCTCGTAGAGTGAGCTCTGATGCCCAAGGGGCACTGAAGGCCCTTGGCTTCATAAGCCAGCGCTATAGCATCAACTATCCAGCGCGATATTCTTTGCTTTGACACAGCCAGACCCTTAGTGCGGCCGCCAAAGCATACGAACAACTGCTCTGTCTGTCTGAACAGGGCAGAACGTTCCAAATATACTCTGAGTGCCCTGACCGGGCAGAGTAAATTAGCGTCACTTTCGTCTGCTGGGGACGATAGCGCGGCCAAAGATATCACCTGTGCTCTGAAAGGAGTAGAGAGTACTTTAGGAATATACCCGTGTCTTGGCCTGAGGACAACCCTGTTGTCGTTAGGTCACAAACTCCAGGCAGGTAGCGCTTGATGACAGCGCGTGCAGGTCGCCCACTCTCTTGACCGAGGCGAGAGCCAGCAAGAGAGCAGTTTTGAGCGAGAGCTGTTTAAGGTGCACAGTTCGGAGGGGTTCGAATGGGGCACGCTTAAGTGCGTCCAGGACCGTGGCCAGGTCCCAAATCGGCACCAAATCGTGGGGGATTTATCCTCCTGGCGCCCCTCAGGAAACGAACAACTAGGTAGTTTTTCCCTAGTGTGCATCCTTCGACCGGTTCATGTGATGCCGCTATGGCAGCCACATATACTTTGAGCGTGGAGGGGGTGCGGCCTGCCTCCAATAGCTCTTGTAAGAAAACGAGCACACTCGGTACTTCGCATGTCTCAGGATTCAGGTTCCTGGACTTGCACCAGTCACTGAACACCTTCCATTTCTGGGCATATAAGCGCCTCGTAGAGGGCGCTCGCGCCTCAGTGATGGTTCTCAACACTCCACTGGGGAGGTTCCCGGGAATCCGTTGAGGGGCCACGCATGGAGGGCCCACAGATCGGGGCGGGGATGGAGGATCGTCCCGTTGGCCTGCCTGAGGAGATCTAGCCTCAGTGGAATCGGCCATGGGGCAGATTGTATCATCTGCATCAGTTCTGGAAACCACGTCTGGTTTTTCCAGAGTGGGGCTACCAGGAGCACTGCACATTTCTCCTCCCTGATCCGACTGATGACCTGAGGTAGCATCGCAACCGGAGGGAAGGCATACAGCGGGCGGCTCGGCCAGACTTGGGCGAGCGCGTCCGTGCTCTTTGAAAAGAAGAGAGGGCAGTGCGTATTTTCCTTGGAGGCAAAGAGGTCGACCTCTGCTCTGCCAAAGGTTTGCCATAACCACTGAATCGTCAGGGGGTGGAGAGACCATTCTCCTGGGAGAACTTTGTCTCTGGACAGCATGTCCGCTCCCTGGTTCAGAACACCTGGCACATGCGCTGCTCTCAGCGAGCGCAGGTTGCGCTGGGACCATAGGAGGAGCTCCCTGGCCATCGAGTGCAGGGAGCTCGATCTGAGTCCACCCTGACGATTTATATGCGAGACTACCGTCATGTTGTCCGTTCGGACTAGGACGTGCTCGTCCCTCAGGTACGGGACCAGGGCTCTGAGAGCCAAGGCGACCGCTTTCAATTCCAGACAGTTTATATGTAGGCGCTTCTCCGGGTTTGACCACAAGCCGGAGACAGGCCTGCCCTCGTAAAGGGCCCCCCAACCTATTTTGGAGGCATCTGTCGTTATCATCTTTCTCCTTGTGTTTACACCCAAACTCACGCCGGACTGATACCAGTCGACAGCTTTCCAGGGCGTCAGGGCTTTTATGCAGCCGTGATTTGCTCTGATTAAAAAGTGGCCCGAGCGCCACGCGTGGGTGGGGACACGGCTTTTGAGCCAGCGTTGGAGAGGACACATGTGCAACAATCCTAGCTGGAGTACAGCTGATGCTGAGGCCATGAGACCAAGCATCCTCTGAAACCGCTTGACGGGGGCGCGCGCGCCCGCTCTGAACGATGTTGCAAGGCGCCGGATAGTGAGCGCGCGCTCTGATGAGAGGCGCGCCGTCATCTGCACTGAGTCTAGCACTATTCCCAGGAAAGAAATATTCTGGCTGGGGGATAGCATGCTCTTTGCAAAATTGATTTTTAGACCTAGGCACTCTAGATGACTGATAATCCAATACGTGTGTGTCACTAACTGGCTCTCTGATTGTGCTAGTATTAGCCAATCGTCGAGATAATTTAGTATTCGCACTCCCCGCTGTCTCAGGGGGGAAAGTGCTGCATCCATACATTTCGTAAATGTACGGGGTGCCAGTGACAGGCCGAATGGTAGTACTGTGTACTGGTATGACTGTTCCTCGAAAGCGAATCTCAGAAATGGCCTGTGATGAGGCGCTATTGGAATGTGAAAGTAAGCGTCTTTCAGATCCACTGACAGATGTCTGAGATCTAGAATGGGGCGGAGACCGCCGTCCTTTTTTGGGACGAGAAAATAGCGGCTGTAAAAACCTGCCTCGCTCATAGAGGGGGGGACTGTTTCTATAGCGCCTTTCTCTATCAGTTTGAGCATCTCGGTGCGTAGAACATGTGAAACATCTTTTCTCACTTTCGTCTCTACCACCGCTGTGAAGCGGGGCGGTCTGCGAGCGAATTGAAGCGAGTAACCGTGTTTTATTATGTTCAAAACCCAATTCAGCATGTCGGGGATATTTTCCCAAGCTTTCGCTCGCACAGATATGGGCTGAATGTTGGCCGGGGGCGTGTCGCAGTGACGTATGGCTCCCGCCAGCGAATCGTTCTGTGTTAACACCGAGCTTACAGCTCTCAGCGGCGCGGACGCACGCTGAGCAGCTCTGCTGAATGCCGAGTGCAGGGGTGCGTGTGAGATTACAGGCACGCTCACAGATGCTCACAGAGTGAGATGGGGAAATGTTTAACACTGTGTGTATAGTGCTTATGGGTGGGGGTGCATAGACTGTGGTAGGCACGCGCGCCACTTTCATAAAACTTCCCGCTCGTGGCGGGAGGTTTTTGGCCATATAAACAGTGTTTGTGAGTTGGGGTGCGTGCATAACAGCGGGCACACGCGCTACTCTTATACAACTTCCCGCTTTTACTGGGGAAGTGTTTATAACTGTGGGAACAGTGCTTGTGTGTAGTGGTGCATACGTAACAGTTGGCACACAATCTACATTTATGGGGCGTCCAGCCTGAGCTGGGAAAACATTTGGCACTGCGTTGACAGTTTTGATATGTGGGAATGCGGACTTTGGTGTGGACACGTGACCCTTTAATGACACAGGCAGAAAATAGCTCTTTATGTGATTTCTGTGTGTCGCCGTAAAAACGGCGTTTGTTTGCAGGTGGGCGAGCTGTGTTGCTGGCACATTGGCTGCTGTATAGACATTTCCAGCCGCCTGTAAGGGGACTGGGTAATGCTTTAGACGTTTTGGAGAGAGCGGTCCGGCTCTCGCGAGACACGCGCTCTCCCTTTTCCGCCCTGTAGCTAGGAGGACTTACGAGGCTCTGGGTTCAGCACAATCCTGGGCCGAGGTCCCCGTCGCTCGGGCGGTTGCTTCCTGTTGGCAGAGCGCGAGCGGCGTCGAAAATCCGTTTCAGGTTTGGGCTGAGAAACGGGGGGCGCCGTCTTAGCTCGCTGCTGTTGAGGCGGCCGTTGGCGGCTCTGCGATGAGCTAGATCGCTTGGGCAGGAAGTGACGCATAGCCTGTGAGTCCTTACGGGCTTCGGTGAAGCGCTAGGCGAACTCCTTCACCGCTTGTCCAAACAGGCCGTCTTGGGAGATATGCGCGTCGAGGAAAGACGCCTTATCTGCATCCTTCATATCTGTTAGCGTCAGCCACAGATGGCGCTCAAGGACAGCCAGGTTAGCCATAGCACGGCCGATGGATTGGGCGGTGGCTTTTGTGGCTCGCAGTGCTATGTCAGTGGCGCTGCGTAGGTCCTTAAATGCCTCAGGCTCGGGTCCAGACTCGTCCATACTGCGGAGAAGTTTGGCTTGAAACACCTGGAGGACAGCCATAGAGTGAAGCGCTGATGCAGCTTGGCCGGCGGCGGCGTATGCGCGACCGGCGAGAGCTGAGGTGGACCGGCAAGGCTTCGAGGGATGAGAAGCTTTAGCTTTCCATCCAGCGTTGGAGGGTGGACACAGATGATTGGCCACAGCCTCCTCGAGGGGTGGAGTCCCCTCATAGCCTCTTTCTTTCGCGCCGTCCACGGAGGAGAGCGACAAAGAAAAAGAAGGCTTCAGGCGAGCGGAGTGCGGGGCTTTCCACGACTTCGTGAGTTCGTCGTGAACTTCCGGGAAGAAGGGGGAGGGTCTTTGTCGAGGGGCCTGTCGGCGCCCCTGCAGGAACCACTCGTCCAGTCGGCTGCGGGTGGGTTCTTCCGGGGAAGACCAATCGAGCCCGAGGTCTTCCACGGCCTTGGAGAGAATGCGGACGATCTCTGAGTCCATGCTGGAGCCCGCGCTCGTGCCCGCTAATGTCGAAGGCGCGGGGTCGAAGGACGAGCCCGGCCAGTCGTCAGATGCAGCATCACAGGAAAAACTGTCATCCTTATCTTCGTCATCCCCTGACGCGCCAAACGAGACGAGCCCCATCGCTCCGCTGGAGGGGTGCTGGTCCGCCTGTGTGAACTGGACTGGCGGCGGGGAGTCCTCGGGTGGCGGTGAAGCACGTGGGGATTGGCCCGGCGTGACATCACTGCAAACCGCGTGCTCCGGCAGCCTCTGTGAGCGGCGTTTTTTCTTTCGCGGCTCGACCAGAGGAGATGGCAGCACGGAAGAGGTGAAGCGAGCGCGCAGCTCGGTGAGGCCCAGGGCGTCACACTCGGGACATCCGCCTCGAGTAAGGGCAGCCTCTGCGTGGTCCGGTCCCAGGCAGCGGGCGCAAATGATGTGACGATCCCCGTCTTGAAGAGGGCCTCGACACGAAGCGCAGGAAGGCATTTGACGCCTTGAAAAATTGCTCTTTTAGAAAAAGTGTCGCGGGGGCGAACACTGAAAGCTTTGAAAAGGATATGGTGATGATGCGCGCCGGATGGCTTAGCAGAAGGGCGATCGAAGGCGGCTGAAGGCGCCGGCGTCCTCGAAGCAGTCCTGCTGTAGGCTTGTCGACGGCGGCGGCGGCAAAAGACTCCAATAAATCCGGAGGATCAGCGAAGAGGAGGTTCTTTGCTGAAGGAGATTAAATCTAAAGAACTCAGACGACGGGGCGCCCAATATATAGCCCTTGGCCACGCCCATCTTGGCGGGCTCTGACGCGCGTTGACGCGAAGCAGGATCATTGGAAGCGGGTTCAGAGTCGCCCCGTCATTGGTTCGTGCAAGTTGCCGCAGCACAGCCAATGACCGAGCTGCCTCGCTCATTGCTGTATGCTGTGCAGCTGCAATGCGTTTTACATAAAGACTTCAATATTTCTCGAGAAAAGGAGTTTTCCCATAGCGTAAGCATTGCGCAATAGGAGAGACCTCTCGAAAGGGAACATGGGATTTTGTTTCTATAGAAGCTCATGCGGTTTCTTTTTTCTCTTGTTCTGTTAAGAGCACATGTTGTTCCCAGGGAACTAAACTCACATCAGACAGAATCGGGTCAAATACTGCAAATGTTAGAAAGGGTCTTTAGTGGCAGGGCACACAGCCTTGATAACACAAACCTTAGACATAACAATCAATTTAAACTAAGCACAATGCATCTTCATGCAAAACGTTGACTGTAAATCGATAAATAGTTTGCTTACTTGCACAAGTCAATTTTTACTGAGGAAAGCCCCGAAATGAAGATAATTTAACTACTTTGCATGGTTACGGCAGAAAAAAGCATTGAATAACCTGCAATGATGCCAACTTAGGATAAATATACACTGTTAAATGTTATAAATATAGTATAAATATAGTACAACATTTCAAATATTATCCTTATATTGTAATCATATGAGAACAGGTTGTAATTTCTGCTGTTGTGTAACATTCATTGTGTCTGCTTAACTTAATACATATAATATGTATTATATTACAGCTGTATATTACTGCCATACTGACACACTCATCTTTAGCTGATTACAGAATACTTCCAAATATTTCCTAATTGTAACCTTTCCCTCATCTTTACGTCATTCTAAATTTTTTTTGGACAAAATTTGAACAATGAAAAAATAAAGAAACAGCAATTTTTAGCTGAACTATAATAATCCAGCAGGAGTTTACCGTAAAGACTGGGCCATGCGTCGCAGGTCTTCATTTTGCTGTTTCAGTCTCTCCAGCTTGGTGAGGATCTTGGCCAGCTCACGGCTGGAGCGCGGCGCATGTTCGTTGTCTTTCACCAGATGACCCCCGATATAAAAGAGCAACGTCCCCCATGCCAGCAGGACCAGCGCTATCCAGCGCCATGAGCCCGTCCATGGACGCATGCTCTCGCCAAACGCCAGTCACAAATCACGGACCGGCATGCTGGATCTGCCGATTAAAGCAGAGGTTAAAAGCAAGACGTCCAAATGTAGGAGGTTAACAAAAGAACTGGTGTGTCTACGTAGGTACGTCAACACACCGTGGATATTCATACATCGTGACTCGTCAAGAAGTCAGATCTTCCATTCTGTTGCTATAGTTGAGGGTTGTGGTGTTTTTGGCTTTGCAGGTTTCACTGGTGCTTCACTGGCGTCTTGTTGGCTTTGTTAGGTTCTCTGAAGGCATTATTGTCCTGCAGAGAGAAAAAGAGAAAGATGTTATAGGAGCGTCACTTAGTCGACAACAGAGAAAAATAATGCTAAATGCAAATAATGAAATGTCACCATCTAATCGTAGATGATTAAACTAAACAAGAAAAATAAATAGACTTGCTTAGAAAATGCTTCCCATGTTCTGTTGCTGACATCAAAGGCTGTGTGTCCAATCAAACTTGTCTGTCCCATGACAAATTCATCCTCGAAATCCAAGAACAAAATGGTGCGGGTAAAATAAGATACAGCTCAGAGAGTACTTTCCCTCGCAATAAGGTTAAAAATGGTTTGTGTCAACCAAAATGTGTCTCATTTTCTGATCAGCTTGTACAAGTTCTTACATCTGCACTGAAAAGGTCTCGAATACTGAATGATTCACAACAGCTGCGTATATGTATATACATTTTTTTTTCCCTTGTTTTAATGTTGGTGAATCTGAATTATTATATAAACATTTTGGCTTAACACACGTTATGTTTCTAAGGTCAACAGGAGTTCAGTTTAGTTTATAAGATATAATAAAATAATAAACAAATACATATATATATATATATATATACACACACAGTCAAACAAAAATGTATTCAGACATCAGGCTATCCTACTATCCTAACTTACATAAATGAATAGTGTCCGGCACCCACTTGTAAAAAAATATCAAAATGTATATATGGTGTGTGTATATACACTCACCTAAAGGATTATTAGGAACCACCTGTTCAATTTCTCATTAATGCAATTATCTAATCAACCAATCACATGGCAGTTGCTTCAATGCATTTAGGGGTGTGGTCCTGATCAAGACAATCTCCTGAACTCCTAACTGAATGTCAGAATGGGAAAGAAAGGTGATTTAAGCAATTTTGAGCGTGGCATGGTTGTTGGTGGCAGACGGGCCGGTCTGAGTATTTCACAATCTGCTCAGTTACTGGGATTTTCACGCACAACCATTTATAGTGTTTACAAAGAATGGTGTGAAAAGGGAAAAACATCCAGTATCCGGCAGTCCTGTGGGTGAAAATGCCTTGTAGATGCTAGAGGTCAGAGGAGAATGGGCCGACTGATTCAAGCTGATAGAAGAGCAACTTTGACTGAAATAACCACTCGTTACAACCGAGGTATGCAGCAAAGCATTTGTGAAGCCATAACACGTACAACCTTGAGGCGGATGGGCTACAACAGCAGAAGACCCCACCGGGTACCACTCATTTCCACTAACAATAGGAAAAAGAGGCTACAAATTGCAAGAGCTCACCAAAATTGGACAGTTGAAGACTGGAAAAATGTTGCCTGGTCTGATGAGTCTCGATTTCTGTTGAGACATTCAGATGGTAGAGTCAGAATTTGGCGTAAACAGAATGAGAACATGGATCCATCATGCCTGGTTACCGCTGTGCAGGCTGGCGGTGGTGGTGTAATGGTGTGGGGGATGTTTTCTTGGCACACTTTAGGCCCCTTAGTGCCAATTGGGCATCGTTTAAATGCCACGGCCTACCTGAACATTGTTTCTGACCATGTCCATCCCTTTATGGCCACCATGTACCCATCCTCTGATGGCTACTTCCAGCAGGATAATGCACCATGTCACAAAGCTCGAATCATTTCAAATTGGTTTCTTGAACATGACCATGAGTTCACTGTACTAAAATGGCCCCCACAGTCACCAGATCTCAACACAATAGAGCATCTTTGGGATGTGGTGGAACGGGAGCTTCGTGCCCTGGATGTGCATCCCACAAATGTCCATCAACTGCAAGATGCTATCCTATCAATATCCTAACATTTCTAAAGAATGCTTTCAGCACCTTGTTGAATCAATGCCACATAGAATTAAGGCAGTTCTGAAGGCGAAAGGGGGTCAAACACAGTATTAGTATGGTGTTCCTAATAATCCTTTAGGTGAGTATATATATATATATATATATATATATATATATATATATATATATATATATATATATATATATATATATATATATATATATTAGTTTTGTATGATAATTTGTTTTTGCTGTGTTGGTAAACCACAAGTAAAATCTGAGCCCTGAAACAAAGCCAGCTAAGAACACCGCTGTAGAACACCGTGTCCCAATGGAGATGAATTGAATACAACTAAAATAAAAATGCTGTTCCACACACTCCTGACGCAGCCCTGCCTCAACAGCCGCGAGGATTGATCAAAATGACAATCTCACGATGGTGCAATCTCATGACAGATGTGAGGAGACTCTTAAAACGCCTGGACCCGCTGTTGGTTTGGCAAACGCAGTCGCTCCTACCACGCACATCTGTACTGCACTCAATCTCACATCTCAACACTTCTGTTCTCACAGAGTCAGAATCACAGCTAAATCCCCATTCATTCCTTCAGACATGTCCTGCAGATGTTGACACATGTTTTGTGACCAACTGCAATGCTGCCAAACTGAAGTGATATGCACACTGGAATGACCCTAGAAAAGCCTGCGTCATCTGTTTCCCTCCAGGAATGAGTGAGAAAGACTGTGTCTACGCTGCAAGCATGCAACACTGCAAGCAAACACAACTAGAATTTTGTGTTATACTCAACAACACTCACTGCAAGTGATGAGACAGAACTAGAATACTCTACACTGCGAACACATGACCCTTTGACCCTGTAAACATACTAGAATCACACCTTTTCAATCAACATAGTTATACTCCAAGCAAACACAACTATAATCTTCCTTCTATAATCAACAACACACTGCAAGTGCATGACATCGGGAACTAGAACGCGCTTTTTATAATCAATAAAGCCGTCTACACTCACTGCAAGTGTGCATTGCAACAAAAGTAGAACATTTTTAAATGGGTCATGATATGAGAAATTAAATTTTACTTGATCTTTTGACATAAGGGAGGTATTTCTACCATTTAAACATCCTGTAGCTTCAAAACACTATGAAACTTACTTTTGTAGTCAAGCTCTAAAAATGGCTCGTTTTTGATATTGCAGGATCTGTAACGTACATTTGCATGTGAGCAAGAGCAAGACATCGACAAATAGTTTTACATCATCGCTCCATAGGCCCCCCCCACAATCGCTTAACAGCTGACATTCGCCTGCACTGGATGAGTGTCAAAAGCAAATAGAAGCCATTATAATCACTGACACTGATACACTGATACAGTATACAGACGCGCATTCAATTTCAGATGGTCTCCACGCGCTTGAGTCTGTCGACAACAGGACAAATGAAAGCATTTGACTACAGATTATTTTGTAAACGAGACACCGAGTAATAGAGAGTTCACAACGAGACACGTTCACAAGATGAAGACGGTTTTATATGGATGTTTTCAAAACACTCACTCACATGCAATATCAATATCAAGATACTGTTTCCTATGAAATGATGTAAGCCAATCATAACAGTGGCCATTAACTGATAAGCCTTAAAGGAGCAGCGCCTTATAACCAAGTAAATTCAGACCAGAGGGTCAGAATGAAGGTTTAGAACAATATTTTTTTTTGTGTGTGTGTGCAAAAAAACTTTACTAATATTTCAAGTGAGCCTCCATTAACAGATTAAAATAATAAAAAAATCCATGACATGACCAGTGTTGGGAACGTTACTTTAAAAAAGTAATTAGTTATAGTTACTCTCTACTTTTTCCAAAAAGTAACTGAGTTAGTAACTGAATGACTCAATAATAAAAGTAACTCGTTACCAGGGAAAGTAACTATTTCCGTTACTGTTAAAAAAAAAAGTTGCTACATGTCAAAGAATTTTTTTTTTTTTTGCAGTTTTCACAAGTCAGTTGAAATGAGTAAAACAGACAGGTGTTTGTACATAACTTTTGATATTTATTAATTTAATATATTCCTAACGCGTACCGCATTTAACGTCCAGTAACGTTAACGGCGTTGTAACGACGGGAAAAGTAAATAGTTAGATAACCCCATTACTGAAAAAATAACGTCGTTACCTAACGCCGTTCTTTTAAACGCTGTTATTCCAAACACTGGTCATGACCCCTTTAATCAATAAATCTAACTAAACTGCATGCATGCAAATCTATAACACCCCAAGTGAAGACTACAAAAGTAGAATGTTCTGTTAACCGTGCAACACTGCAGATGAGACATCTAGAATGCTCTCTTTATAACCAATGAAGCTGTCTACACTTTAATTGCACAAACATGCAATACTGCAAGCGAACAAAGCAACAAACTACAACGCTCCTGTAATAAATCAACACAGATGCAACAGCTAGAACGTTACCATTATAATCTGAAACACTACACAAGTGCAATGTAAAAACGACAACACTCGTTTTATAATGAGCAAAGCAGCATGCCATGTTTGCAGTGCACATCTGTTGATCGTACAATGAGCATTCATGATTTTGTTGCATCTCACTCAGACGGAGCATTATAGAGAAATATGACGGCTTTTAATGAATCTTCATTGAACATTAACAGGACATCAGTTTTCATTAAGTGTGAGACAGAGAGCTGGAGCGAGGGAATAGATCTGTTCACTGAGGGATGATACGTCTGCAAACCGTAAAGTCAAAGGAACTGCCGTTTTTATCTCCGAATTCTCCCTGCAAACAGTAGAGTTGTGTTATATGAGCTTTCATCCACACTGATCTAGTCAAGGCATATCGAAGTTTACAGTTAAACTTCGATATTAAGAAGGAATTGCACCTTCTGATCAAGTCAAGTCAAGTCATCCTCATTTATATAGTGCTTTTAACAATGTAGATTGTTTCAAAGCAGCTTTACAGAGATAAACATATAATTTAAGGTAACAGAGATTGGTTTGGTTTTATAGTGGTTCTTGAAAAATGTTTTTTCCAGCTAAAGTTAGTTTTGATTGATTCACTTCCGTCTAAATGATCATTTGTTATTAAATTAGGGGCCGCTAAGATGACACCGTCCTCTCTAAACAGACTTTAAACGTGAACCTGTGATAGACGCTGATGGCGTTCACATGCGCATTAAGAATTGATTCTATAGTTATGTGTGTTTGAATATATGTGCGCAGGTTTGTAATTCCTTACAAACCATGCCTAAACAAACTACTTATCTATAAATTTTGATGCAGAATTTTTATTTTATCTTATCACTTTGGGTAGGTACGCGAACCGAAAAATTCCACGACGCTTTATCTGTAGAGTGGTATAGGGATCCTCCATAGGGAGAGGCTAGTTGGCACTTCAGCACTGCATTGTCATCAGGTCCAGGCGAAAGTCCTTCGTCAGATCTGGAAACGGCCTGGATCCAGCAGGCTGCGGGAAAACCTCGGGATAAACAAAGACACTAAAATTAGCGTAGATGCCATTCTTCTTATGATGTAACGAGTACATCAGGATATGAGGGAAGTGTTCAGGCTGACCTAATCTAAGCAGCCTAATATTGAATTATAGAAGGCTATAGAGTGTTATGTGAATGCTAGGTCAAAGAGATGTATTTTTAGTTTAGCTTTGAACTGACAGACTCTGTCTGCTACCCAGACAATGTTATGAAGATTGTTCCAAAGTTTTGGTGCTAAATAGGAAAAGGATCTACCGCCAGCAGTCGATTTATATATTCTAGGTATTATCAACTGGCCGGAGTTTTGAGATCGCAATAGACGTGAAGGACCATAATGCGTTAAGAGCTCGCTCAAGTACTGGGGAGCTAAACCATTTAGTGCTTTGTAATTAATCAGCAATATTTTAAAATTTATACGATGTTTAATAGGGAGCCAATGCAGTGTTGACAGAACCGGGCTAATATGGTCGTACTTCCTGGTTCTGGTAAGAACTCTAGCGGCTGCGTTTTGAACTAGCTGTAGTTTGTTTATTAAGCGTGCAGGGCAACCACCCAGTAGAGCATTACAATAATCTAGCCTTGATGTCATGAACGCATGAACTAGTTGTTCCGCATTTGTCAATGAGAGCATATGACGTAATTTAGATATATTTTTAAGATGGAAAAATGCGGTTTTACAGACACTAGACACGTGACTTTCAAATGAAAGATTGGTATCAAAGAGCACACCCAGGTTCCAAACTGACGACGAAGACTTAACAGAGCAGCCATCAAGTGTTAGACGGTATTCTAGGTTATTACGTGTGGAAGTTTTTTGTCCAATAATTAGAATCTCTGTTTTTTCAGAATTTAGTAGTAGGAAATTACTAGTCATCCAATTTTTGATATCAACTATGCATTCCGATAATTTTGTGAATTGGTGAGTTTCGTTAGGTTTGGAAGAAATATAGAGCTGAGTATCATCAGCATAACAGTGAAAGCTAATTCCATGTTTCCTAATGATATCTCCTAAAGGTAGCATGTACAGAGTGAACAGCAGCGGTCCTAGTACTGAGCCTTGTGGTACGCCATACTGAACTTGTGATCGATAAGACATCTCTTCATTTACTGCTACAAACTGATAGCGGTCAGATAAATATGATTTAAACCATGCTAATGCAATTCCACTAATGCCAACATAGTTGATAGCACAGATAAATGAATACCAGCCAAACTGAAAGACTCTCACACACACACGTGAAATGCAAAAAAGAAATCAAAATCAGTCTTAACGTCTTTGGTATTATTGTTCATTATTCATCAGACAATGTTATCACATAATGGAAGTGAAATATGATGGAAGCATAATTTTGTGCCGTTTACACTTAAATCTCACCAAACAGAACTGCTAACTCAGCTCCTGACACGGAGCGGGAGAACATTCTCCTCATCTCAGGACAGTTTCAGCGTTTGACAGGAGGAAGCGAGGCTCAATCCTGCAGAAGTGCTGAGCTGTGTGTGTGTGTGTGTGTGTGTGTGTGTGTGTGTCTCAGATATTTAGCATCAGGGCTCCTCATATCTGATGGCTTTTATTAGGTTTCCTCAGTAAAGTGAGGAATAAAGAGCAGGTGAGATCCACTAATGAGACCAGACCTTCCCCCAAACTTAGCTATTTCTGTCGACAGAAGAGCATCTCGGTTAAAGGACTTCGTGGTGAGAGCAGAATTTATTTATGTGCATGATATGTGCAGTTTTGGGAATTGCATGAAATCATTTGTTACTTTCTATTAAAGTAGTACTTCCATTTCTTTAACTTTTACCACTGTGCATGTGATGTTGAACATGAGAGTCATTTATAGATGCTACAGTTTTGCATAAACACTGTACATTTGCCTCAATTTTCCCTTAAAGCTTTATAAACAAATTTAGTATTTTGTGAATAAAGTGTAAAAATAAAGATCCGTCCACTACCATTCAAAATTTTGGCGTCAGTAAGATTTTATTATGTTTTTGAAAGAAGTCTCTTCTGCTCATCAAGCACACATTTAATTGACTTAAAATACAATAAAAACAGTAATATTGTGAAATATTATTACAATTTAAAATAGCTGTTTTCTATGTGAATATATTGTAAAATGTAATTTATTCCTGTGATCAAAGCTGAATTTTCAGCATCATTACTCCAGTCTTCAGTGTCACATGATCCTTCAGAAATCAGTATAACATGATGATTTGATGATCAAGAAACATTTCTGATTATTATTAATGTTGAAAACAGTTGTGCTACTTCATATATTTGTGGAAACAATGATACTTTTTATTTTTCAGGATTCTTAGATGAATAGAAAGTTTAAAAGAACAGCATTTATTTCTTTACATTGAATTTAAAGAAAATTGTTTTTGCAATAGAAATCTTTTGTAACATTACAAATCTCTTTACAGTCAATTTAATGCACCCCGAATACAAGTATTCATTTCTTTCAATAATAACTTATTATTATTGTATTAGTGGTCTTTGCCAAGGCAAATAATATCACGATTGAAAGTTGTGTTGTTCTTTACCATGAAAACAACATATTTTGAAAGTAAAGTGCAATGCACTCATACTTAAATGAAATATTATACTAATCTGTGATGATTTCAGCTTCAGACGCCTGCAGGTCATGCGATGTTATAGAACAGCTGCTGTTCTGTTCCCATCATGCTTTGCTTATTCTGACCTTGCAGACTCAAAGCTTCATCATCTTTATGGCACCATGCAACTGTCATTTACCTGTCAATCACTCATAGGAAAGGTCAACCCAAACGACCTGCTCAAAGCGAGCGCGCGAGGGCCCGTCAGAGGGCCGTTCATCACATACCGGCCCTGCCCCGCAATAAACTTCACAATAAGTGCTGAATGATGCATGCGTGTCCTCACCATCAATTATACTTAAGGTCAAAGGTTTGAAGGATTACAACAGGAACCTTGCAGAGCACATCCTTGACGTACCACGTAACTGTGTGTGTGTGTGTGTCTGTGTGGATACAACGGTCAAGCAAACGGGAATGACAATCTAGGACAGGACACTTCTGGGAAATGCTGGACACAGTTACTCAAACCAGGACACGGGAACAGGGATCTGCCGAGACACATCAAAACAAGAACACAAAGTATGCAATGATCTATTTCCAAATTTGTAAGTTTTTCCTTAAAAAACCCAACAACAAAAAAATGGAAACTTCTGTATTGGGACACTAGAAACGGATGTTGACCTGCTATAATAAACTATAGAGAATAGAAAAAACAACAACACTTAGCAGCGAAATCTTGATTAATGCAGACAAATTCTACACTTTTGTATCATTCTTTGTAATAATAGTGATAATATTTATTACTATAATAATATTTATATATAATTGATAATAGTTATATACTATAAATAATTATTCAATTATTATGTAGTTTATAAAGTGTTAATTATCAATATTATTATTAATAATAGTAGTAATAATAATAATAATATACACTTTTGTCTAATATAAATACATTTACCACTACTTATAAATTGATTGCTTCCTAATCTAATATTTAATAAATATATTTATGAAATATAATTATTAAATTATGTAATTTGAAACTATGATGATGAATGATAATAATAATAATAATAATAATAATAATAAATACATACTTTTTGACTTGAATAATTTTTACTTTTTCACCTACTAAATAAATTAGTAAACACTCATAATAAATTTACACTTTTCAACGTACTTTTATTGACAAATAATAATATTTTTTTTACTGTTAATAATAATACAGTTTTGATTTAATTGTTGTTATACTATTAGTAGTAATAAATGTAATGTATTAAGTAAACTAAGTAAATTCACACTTTCACACTTCACACTCATACATAAATATGTATTTAATCACGATGATAATAATTCAAACTTTTGAACTATATTAACCCTTTAATAATAATCATATAAATTGATAGCTTTCCAATCTAGAATTTCAGTAAAAATACCGATCAAAATGGGACATCTTGAAGTAAGATTAGAAAGCTACAATGAATTAAAAGATTTTCAGTGAATTTACAGCAGAATATCAATGAATTTTAAAGGAACTGCACATTTAAGCGAACTGACACACAACATTTAGCGTGTTTTGTATTTAAACATTTAGGTTTCGTATTTAAATCCAAGATGAAAAAGAAATCCTTACATTCAACATGTTTTTCACTTGCTTTCACAGAGTTTATAATGGCTGAAGATGCCCTGGCCTTTAAATGCATACGTATTCTGGTAGTCTTTCCTGATGTTTTATTTAGATCATGCTCACACTGACTGTTTTTCCACTGACAAGACACAAGGTCTCCTTCTGAAATCCTTCATAAGTGATATCAGATATGAGATCTACAGATAGCCGTGAAGGATGATGCCGTATATGATCGCACAGGTTTCAGCGGCCGCCAGCATTAGTGGATTAAACTTCACGCTTGTAATCTTAAAGTGGCGGAAGGGTTGATTGTTGTGGAGAATAACTCGAGCCCTGAAACCCCATCATGTCCTTGAGCGAGACACTTAACATTTGCTCCAGGGGAAATGTCCCTGTAGTAAGAGACTGTCAGTCATGTCAGCTAAATGTCAAATAACTCCTGTAGAACGACACGTGACTCTATAAAGTTTCTGCCGAGGACATTTAGCTGACTCGCAATCTTCTGGTAATGTGATGTGGACACAAAACACCAGCGCTGTGCATCACTTACAACTGAACTGAGAATGCCTTTTAAATCCCAATAGAATTCATGAACTTGAACAGGAAGCAGAATTGAAATTCAAATTTGAATGCATGGAAGTAGAATAAAAATGGTTTGGTTGGAAGTGTTAAGGTTTATAGATAGATTTATAATTAAATTGGCAGGTAGAATGATAGATAGAACAAACAAACAAACAAAAGATGACCGACAGAAAGACGGATAGAATGATAGACAGACACACACAAACACAAACACGCACACATACAAACACAAACACAAACACACATCTGGTTCGCTATCTTTGTGGGGACTCTCCATAGGCAAAATGGTTTTTATACTGTGCAAAAACTGTATATTCTGTCCCCTTACACTAATCCTACCCCTAATACTGCCCATCACAGAAAACGTTATGCATTTTTACATTTTCAAAATTCAAAGTTAAGAATATTTATTAAACCATTTCCCTCTGGCTGCTCCACACAATGTAGGTGATCTCAAGTTTTACTATCCTTGTGGGGACATTTGGAAATATAAACACACACACACACACACACACACACACACACACACACACACACACACACACACACACACACACACACACACACACACACACACACACACACACACACACACACACACACACACACACATACACACATACACACACATACACACACACACACACACACACACACACACACACACACACACACACACACACACCTCCTCTGTTCTCACATTGCGCTGAGAATCTGTTGTTTGTTCGAACTGTTTAGTCTTTTAATTAGTAGCAGTCAGTAGCAGTCAGACGTCTCCTCTCGTGTGTCAGTGTGTGTGGTGTGTGTGGGATTCATTAGCGTTGTCCACACACACTGAAGGAGAGCTGTGGCCGGTCCAGGTCAGAAAGCACAGGAGATATATCGATCAGTTCAGGGGCTCGAGGACGGGGTCACACGGCTGAAAATGAGATGTGCTTTCATCTGAAGGGATTTCAACTCACAGGGTTTGGATTAATAAAAAAAGGAATGGAACCATAGGAGGAGAAACACTTTACTATCTCACTTATTTCACCAAGACAGAAACGAGATGAAATGGAGACTCCGTTTCAGAAGAGATCTCAACAATGTCTCTAACTGCACACAGGTTTGCTAAGATAAGTCTGCAATTAAAACTAAAAACAAACAAACATGTTGGTTATTGAAATAAAGCTGAAACAAAATATAATATAAATAATATTAGCTGAAAAACTTAAACTAAAACGAAAATTAAAAATGTTGCCTTTTGGAAATAAACTGAAATAAATTGAAGCGCTAAAATTACGAACTGAAAAAAACGAAGAAAAAAAACAACCTAAAACTGACATAAAAATACAAATAAATTAAACCTAAAAAGTAATATTAACTGAACATGTAGAAAAACTAATAAAATGACAAAAGCACATAATGAAATTACAAAAAGTTCAACAAAAATTTATTATAGTTATAATGAAATATAAAATATGATAATTCAAAATATTAATAAAACTATAATAAAACTAAAATAACACTGATCTGCACAGATCTCAATATGAATTCAGATATTTCTCATCAAATCTATCAAAAGGAGAAAAACAGTTAGGTATATTAAATAAATAAAAAATACTCCACAATTAATTCTTCAACGCAACATAGCTGAGAAAAATATCCAATGTCTATAAAATATAATTAATATATATATTTATACATATATTTTATTTAAAAAAGAGTGTTATTGAGAAAACTTTTTTTCTCTTAATGGAGTTGATCCATCAATGAATCATAAGTTTAATAAAATGTAAATATTATAAATGTAATTTATTTTCAATACAAATTTAATATTTCAAAAATATACAATTTTGGCTCACAAGGGTATCATTGAAAAACAATGTTAATTTAATGTTTTTAAGTTAATCCTCCAAAGAAAAACAGCTTAGAACTCCATTAAGTCTCCTGAGCTTTGGAAGGGCAAAATCTGAGTTTTAATTGTGTTGATTGTTTGCGTTAGACCAATCGTGGACTTAGTAAAACCACAAAAGAACAAAAACACAAGAATAATTAATCATGGCCTTGTTCAGAAGCTCGTCTGGTTCACTGCAGTGAGAGTAACTGTTAAACGATCAAGCCGCTTGATCTCCACTGAACTCAGGCGTCTGATATCACACACACACACACACACAGACACACACACACACACACACACACACACACACACACACACACACACACACACACACACACACACACACACACACACACACGCACACACGCACACACGCACACACACGCACTGAAAGGTCGCCCGTGGAGAGCAGTAATTTGACATGCTGTCTTTTTTTAATTATCAGAAATGAACTGCAGGGGACAAACTTGACCTTTACTACCTGTGGAACATAAAGCACAACTGCAGCGCACGCGTGTCATTCTGTGTGTCTCTGCGTTAATGAGCCGCGTTGACAGATGACCTTTAGCGCTCCACAGGCTTCGGTCACAGCGGGGACCCAGACGCACATCAGTCATTTACTTAAAACAACACAGAGGAGTTACACGCCAGAGGACATTTATGAAGCTGGGAATATACGACAAACTGCAAAGTCGGATATTATACTGTACTTCACATCTCTATCTTATAGCATCATTCTCAACCACTAGCTTTATGAAATGATGATACCATGACTTTATCACAAAACATAGTGAGCCTAACTATAGCATTTAAAGACAGCATTCCTATCAAAGACAATTCCTAAAAGTAGGCAGGCAAAATCACAAAATGCATTGTGAAAATATCCTCCTAAATGGATAATGGTGATTACAAAACATATACCTTCAGTCTAATTGCAATTCAATAAAAAAAGAAAGAATAAAAAAACAATTTTAATATTCAAAAAATCTAAAATTCAAATACTATAAATGTATTTCTATTAATACTACCGTTCAAAAGTTTAGGGTCGGTTGATTGTTTAAAATGTTTTTGAAAGAAGTTGTGAAATATGATTACAATTTAAAATAACTCTTTTCAATTTGAATATATTCTAAGATTTAATTTATTCCTGTGATCAAAGCTGAATTTTCAGCATCATTACTCCAGTCTTCAGTGTCACATGATCCTTCAGAAATCATTCTAATATGATGATTTGCTGTTCAAGAAACATTTCTGATTATTATCAATGTTGAAAACTGTTGCACTGCTTCATATTTTAGTAGAAACGGTCAATTTTTTATCAGGATTAATAGAAAAGCCACATTACCTGATTTGCCTTAAAGGGACAAGCAATATAATCCAACAATGTATTAAAAGCTTCTCTTTTAAAAACTCTATTAAAAGCAGATTCCTCAGGATCTGTAATGACGGGATGAATGTATTGCCGTCTCAAAGCAGAAAGCTGCAGCACTGTAACTTCTTTTCATTGTTTAGAGTGAAGATGTCAAAGTAGCAGACTGCAAGTATAAGACATAATCTTATTCTGGCCTGTTAAAACGGAGAGACACAGAGACCCTTATTTCCCCTCATAATCCTCTTAAACAGTCTTTCTGACATTCGTGTTGATATCCTCATCAGACTGACCCGTGTGTATACAGCAGTTCAGTGTAAATCCTCACACTCACTTTCTGTCCGTTATCTAGAGGCCCGCAAAATACAGCAAAACTTAGAAAAAGGCTGAATCTCAAGAAAACATCCACAAAAATTTTTGTTCTGCTTATTAGGAAATATAACTTAATATATGCAATGCAATAAAGAAGCCCCATGAAAACTTCCCAGATTCTCATGGTAATGCATTTGGATTCTTTACACCTTTTATGTAATTTTTTTCATTCTCAATGGTGATTCTCATTAATGGAATTCAACAACGCCATATAAGCAATTTCCAATTTAAGTAATACGCTTAGTGTTACATTACAGTAATGAAAATTAGTTTTTTCCCCCCTGTATTACCATAATGACATTTGGGGGGACTGTAATGGAAATAATGTCACAATGCAAAACAAATCTCAATGGTGCTGAAATAGGCTTTAATTATTTTTTTCTTCCAATTTTGTTGTGGAACATTTGACCATTTCCATGCATTTATGCAACAAAAAAAAGACACAAAAAAGGTGATTCTCATTACTGGAATTCAACAAGGCCATATAAGCAATTTACAATTTAAGTAATACGCTTAGTGTTACATTACAGTAATGAAAATCAGATTTTTATTCCCTGTATTACCATAATGAGATTTGGGAGGAATATCATGGAAATAATGTCACAATGCAAAACAAATCGCACTGGTACTGAAATAGGCTTTAATTATTAAAAAAAAAAAATTGTGGAATATTTGACCATTTCCATGCATTTATGCAAAAATAATAATAATAAAAAAAAATCTAAAATATCATGAACAATTTTCGGACACACACAAAACTGCTAAATTTTCCAAATATTGTAATCACTACAATAAGTATAATCACTGCTTTAACGCACTCCTAGTCTTTGCTTAAATGAATGCATGTTTCAAAAAAGTATAACTTAAAATATTAAAGGGGTCCTATTATGTTTTATCCCCATTTTCATCTTTCTTTTGTGTGTAATCTTGCTGTTTGAGAATGAAAACACTCTGCAAAGTTCCAAAGCACAATGTCCCCCCAGCAGGAATTATAATCTATATCAGTGTCAGTGTTTCTGAACTCCTGAAACGCCTCCATTGTAGTCTTGAGTTTCTTCTGGGAACGAATACGTCACAATATTCCTCATTTAAATAAATATCGGGAACTGCACTGCAATTGTTCAAGTCTTACCTCTCAGGTGGGTCCTTCAGGGTGTTGGGGAGGGGTGAGGTGTCCGAGACCCAACATCTAGCTACTGGAGTGCCTCAGGGCTCAGTGCTGGGACCACTTCTCTTCTCCATCTACATGCCATCACTAGGATCTGTGATTCAGAAACATGGCTTTTTCTTTCACTGCTACGCTGATGACACACAACTCTACCTCTCATTCCAGCCAGACGATCTGACAGTAGCTACTCTCAACTCAGCCCACATTTCTGTCTGGATGAAGGCCCACCACCTTCAACTAAACCTTGCAAAGACAGAGCTACTTGTGGTCCCGGCCAACCCAACAATACACCACAACTTCCCCACTCAGCTAGGCTCATCATCCATAACTCCATCAAGGTCAGCCAGGACACTTGGAGTTGATTGATGATCAATTGAACTTTACAGACCACATTGCTAGAACTGCCCGGTCCTGCAGATTTGCCTTCTACAACATTAGGAAGATTAGGCCCTTGTTATCAGAGCATACTACACAACTCCTTGTCCAAGCTCTTGTTCTACCCAGACTGGACTATTGTAATGCTCTCCTGGCTGGTCGTCCAGCTTGCTCTGTCAAACCTCTGCAACTGATCCAGAATGCTGCAGCTAGAGAGGTCTTTAACGAGCCGAAGAGAGCACACGCCACTCCTCTCCCCACACAATTGCACTGGTTGCCAGTTGCCACTCACAACAAATTCTAGTCACTGACTTTTGCTTACAGAACAACCACTGGCTCTGCTCCCTTTTACCTAAACTCATTACTTCAGACTAGTGTGCCATCCAGAAACTTGCGCTCTGCAAGCGACCACCGTCTTGTGGTACCATCTCAAAGAGGCACAAAATCTCTTTCTCGGACCTTCACCTGCTGGGGGAATGATCTACCTAACTCATCCAGAGCTGCTGAGTCCGTGACCATTTTCAAGAAACGGCTGAAGACGCATCTTTTTCGGCAACACTTGATTCATAAATACTAACACTTTATCTTCTATTCTATATCTATTATCCAAAAAAAAAAAAAAAAAAACGTACAGCTACTGCGTTAGATTAAACTGGGAAGGGTCATTGCACTTACATGTTGTCTGATAGTTTAACTGCTTCTATTGTTCTCATTTGTAAGTCGCTTTGGATAAAAGCGTCTAATAAATGAATACATGTAAATGTAATCAGAGCACAGTGTGCTTTACAGAAGTAGGGGCTTCATAGAGACAGGAACTCAACAGAGCGTTACTGACAGACTGGAAGAGAGGAGCTGCAACTGTTAAACATGGGAAAAATGTGAACATTCAAGCATGAAAACCTATTCGAGCCCAAAAACATAATAAAGTCCTCGAGGGCTTATCAGGTCCCCTTTAATATTAAACAATTTCTAAAGAAAGTTAATGCTTAGGGTTAAAGGTTTGTTCAAATCATTAATCCATATTCATGACTAGGCAACACATTTGAGAAGATTTTTCCTTCCTATAGCATATAGACAGCCTAAGTCCTTCCCCTTCCGGTGGACCACCATAGGACCTTATTTCGGAAAAATATTGTATGGTAGTCAATGGCGAGAGACAAGAAGTATTTGGATCCCGTTTAAATTGTGCCCTGAATTACACATATGATGTTTGTCAATTTAAAAGATACATTTTAAAGTCAAGAATTTTGCAGTTTGATGTAAAACTTTTTGATGTCCCATTAGCCGGAAGCGCAGGGGAGGGACTTAGGCTCTCTATTTCATGTTGATCTGCTGAAGAAACTGTACTTTCTGTACAGGTAGAGGTGTGCATTACTATTCCCTACCATCTGTGGTGGGTTTTACCCATCTATGAGCTCTGACCCGTCTCTGAGTGATGTATCTCTCAGTGTCATACAGAAACTTCCTCATCCGGCTTTTGAGAACATGAGGATCTCCTGACAGGAGGCGGCGGAGACGGTCAGGGATCACAGGACCTGAGCTGATGACGTTAGATGGAGGATTTCCATTCAACAGCCATGAGAAGGACACCAGGATCCAGACCTGAGAGACAAACCGCTGGACTACATACTAGATGATACTAAAACTGTGCTCTTCTTTTCAGCATGAAACCTTCTGTTTGATTTATTCATTTGTTTGTGCTCAGGGCTCAGAAAAGGTTCAAACTAGGGCTGTTACCATATCAGATTTTTTACTACATGATTATCGTGACCAAAAGAATTCACAATAGCGGTATATCGCTGTATCTATAGAAATCTTGAAAAAATAAAATAATACTTTCAGTCAAATTAATCATTACTTTGTTTATTTTGTGTTTTTTTTTTTTTACAAAAGGAACAATTACACTTAATGGCAACCAGTATGAAATAACTTCCTGCCGTGAACTAATGTGGATTCTTAATGAGGCAGAAATTATCTTATTTTACAGTAACAATTTGTCAAACTGTTAAGTAACATTTTTTTATGGTTTTAATTTGAGTTAACTATAATAACCTTGGTTCAAATTGGTTTTGGAAGAAAAGTGTTTAAGTAAGGAATAACTGACCCCGGGGTCGTTGAATTATTGAAAATTAAAGCACACCCGAGGTGGTAATGATGTATTTCAAGACACGTCAGGTTTTTGTACTTAAATCGCTCTTGAGTGTGGGACTAATTTCTTACGCATCTCATCCCACGCCTCCATTGCTAATTCCAAAATGTCATTTCAGAGCTAGTAACAGAGGTTTGAGCCACTGATAGCAGACTAATACAGTTATTAAAGCAGTTATTAGAGACAGAGAGAGAGAGAGAGAGAGAGAGAGAGAGAGAGAGAGAGAGAGAGAGAGAGAGAGAGAGAGAGAGAGAGTTATCAGTAATTCAAGCGTGTGAATTAACTCTGTCTGTGTGTCTCTCGACAGTGTTCGGCAGCAGCGTCTCTACTAATAGTGAAACTGTAAGTTTATCTGCTTCAAGAACAGCGCCGGTATTACCTCGCTAGTGAGAAACTATTTTAAACAATTTTACTGATAAAATCGTGAGAGCAGCGCTGACAACACGTTTCTGTGCGAGTGTGTCCTGTGTTTGTGTTTGAGTGGGAGAAGCGGGATAAACAGAGTATGTTCTGTCTGTACATACTGTAATAAAATGTAATTACGGGGCAAAAACATGGAAGTAGTTTGTCATTTTTATCCTATTCACTATTTATTTGCTTGGTCAGTGTCGTTGTGGGTTTTGGTTCTTCTGCTGTTTTCGGCTGTAAGGACGTTTGAAATCACTGAAATCATTTGGCGAAGTGATATGGAAATGTAATGCGGTAAAACCTGCCTGGAACTACTTTATCCGTGCTTTTAATAATTGCACACCTTAGAACGTTCGTCAACCAATCAGATTCAAGCATTCAACAGCCCTGTAGTATAATAACTTTATAAAAGCGTTTTAATAACAGGAAAAAGCAGGACCACAATAACACTAACAGATACAAGTTTCCCATCCTGTTCCTCCTGTTCTTGGCCTCTAACAGTGCACAAATCAAAAGCTATTACAGAAAACAAGAGAAAGACAGATCCTGTTTTGTCAGAGGCTGTTAAAAACAAACAGCAACAAAAACCTGCAGAACCTTGTAATGAAACTCATCCGTCGCCAAAATACGATTTACTCTGTCCACAAAATAAGCCAACTCAACGTAAAATGAGCCGCCTTCAACAGACTTTCCCATTAATGGCATTTCCTCCCCAGAGAAACATCTAATAAAAAAAAAAAAAGAGACCCAAATGTTATTGGAGTTTTCTGGAAGGTTGCCCATGAGGTGAACTGGATGGGTCACACATAAAACGAAGGCAGATTGAAAAAAATCACGTGAATGAAGAACAATGAGGGCGTTGGAGCAAAAAGTGCTGGTTTTGTGATTTCACTTCTAGGACTCTTTATAAACCCTCCAAGTGAGGCCAAATTCCTATCGAGAATATGAGTTTGTGAACTATTTAAAGCTACTCGACGCTGGTTGGGTTTTTATAACTTGAATGTGTCCCGTGGGCATGAGTGCAGAGTAGAAACTCAATTCAGGGTTTCTTTAAAGGGAATGTGCGATGTCACTAATGATACGCTGCTGTGCATCCGTCAGGAGTGTGTGTGACAGGTTTGACTGACAGTGACGCACTCCTCCACCAGACGTGGATCACGCACGCCCTCGTGATTGATGATGTCTATTTATAATCAAAACCCCTGCACAGTTTGACACGACCACACACCGTCCCTCAGACACAGAGATTGATGCAAGGCTGCTGATTTTCAGTTGTTCATCTGAAATAAAAAAATCTGATGGAGGACAATTTAAAGAGGTCATGTAATGGAAAGCAAAAATTTTTAGGCTCTATTGAAATATTCAACATAAACGCACTCAAAACTTCTATACAGTCCACCAAGAACATGTATCGAAACTAAACATTTAAATGGCTCCTTCAGAAATGTTCATTAACATTAAAATCCCAGGAAGTATACAAATATCAAAAAATAAATAAAAAAAGTTACATTTTAAATGCAAATGGTTAGGGTTAACAAACATTACAAAATGCAGCATTTTGAAAATATCCCGGTAGCCTCAAAAATGTCAATGTAAGGTGTTTTGGCAACACCAAACCAGATTGGATGTGGTAATTAATTAATAAATGTCTCAAAAGGATGTGGCAACAACATTTCTGCAATTTCTTGCACCACATGATCTACATAAAAAAAGACTACTGCATTACCTCGTAAAAGATAGGAATCATTAATATTGTTTAATGTATATGAAAGAAGTCTCTTCTGTACAGCCCTTTGCTCTACTTTGTGGCAGAAAAGGTTTTATAAATAAACTAGACTTGAGAAGTCTCTTCTGCTCCCCACGGCTGCGTTTATTTGATCCAAAAATACAGTAAAAACAGTAATATTGAGTAATATTATTTCAATTTCAAATAACTGTTTTCTATTTGAATACATTTTAAACTGTAATTTATTCCTGTGATCAAAGCTGAATTTTCAGCATCATTACTCCAGTCTTCAGTGTCACATGATCCTTCGGAAATCACTCTAATATGATGATTTGAAAGGATAAAAATGGTTTCATAAGAATGGTTTCACAACCTGAAGTTTTTGCAAGTTAGTGCAGCTAAATGATGACTTTCTGCTGCAAAAAACTTGTGTAACATAAGTGGACTTGAGTGCAATAAAATGCTACACAAGTGGAGAAAATAGCTTTTTAAATCAGTAGGTGTTCTGAAGACAAACTCCAGGCTACAGAAGTGTCTGTTCTCGCCTACACATTCTCTCCGATAATTAAGAAATATCAACTAAACACTGGAATCCAGCCGTCCACTCACTGACAGCCTGTTCACCCACACATGTAGTTAGTATTCACACAGATCTCACCACACTGGAAGAAACACTGAGACCTGATGCATGGTGTTGATTGACCGTATTTCATGTGAAAGTGTGTAGAGATGAATCTGAGCCTTCTTTTGATTATTTTTTTGAAAGAGCTCTGAGATTTTACATGAAATTCATGTTTTACTGGTAAAGTTGCCAGGTGGTATGACAGTATATATATATAGTATATATATATACTGTCATACCACCTGTCATACCTATATCAAATATGATTATTTAAAAGTAAGCATAAGCATATAAATATTTAAAAAATACTTTTCATTCAATTTCCTATAGTAATTATAATAAAAAAAATAAAAAAAATATTATATAAAAATTGGTTTATTTACTATTATTATTATTATTGTCAATGTCAGACGGACGGAGAGGTTTATATATAGGCTACTATATAAACCTTACCATCCGTCTGACAATTTTTTCTTTAAATGAGCATTTTTATCAGGCTACTGTAGGTTCAGTAATTTCACTTTAATTGCAATGAAAACTAGTAAGTTATTGAATACCTTATTTTAAAAAAAAATGTCACTGAAAAAAATAAAAACTTAAAAATGCTCATTTAGAAAAAACATTTCAGAAACATTTTTCATTGCATTTCCAACAAAATCAACTATAGTGTGGTTTATACTGTTTCCATGATACATGTTTTTGGACCCTCCACCCACTCGAGTGGAAGCCTGGAGGTGTCTGTCTTGATCAGATATGCTTCTGCGCATATGTGTGTTATATATGCGTGTTATATGTGTGCATTTGTGGATGGATTCTGCAGAAACTGACAAAGAGGGAAGACCAGGAGCCCTACAAACTTTGCACTGAATAATCTCACACAATCTTGCCAGGTTAGATGAGTGCATGTGAACAACTGGATGTGAGAGTGTGTGAGGGGAAGAGGACAAACAGACCTTCTTCTCTTCCTCCATGTGTCTTGGTTTGTCTTCAGGATTCAGAGAAACTAACTAAAAGCAGCGATGCTTCAAATCCTTGACCATACAGATGGAAATAATACCTCAAATCATGCAGATCTCTGGTGTTATTTGAACAATAAACTGAAGCAGAAATGAACCACTTTTCAAATTGACAATTGCAATAGTCTTTTCTTCCCTATAGTGATGTATATCCGAGTGAAACGGCTTCTAGAACAAGAACAAATGTGTATTGATTTGATGGTTGTGGTTTGCTATTGGTGGATCTGATGTGAGTGACAGGTAGAGAAGAGAAGAGATGAGCTGCAAGAGGGAGGGGAAGTTATTTTGATTAAAGAATCCAAGCCACATAAATGTAAAAAAATGTATGCGCATGGATAAATCATTATGTAAACAGTGAAATAAACCAGTTCCCATAATGAGAAATTCTGCAAAAGTAAAGTCATACAGAGTCATCTCAAACTACAATCCCTCCAGTGTGGTCTGGACTCGCTCTTACCTAGTCTCTAACACACACACACACACACACACACACACACACACACACACACACACACACACACACACACACACACACACACACACACACACACACACACACACACACACACACACACACAGAGTAATGGAGTCATTAGAAGAGACTGCCATGCAAAGAGTGGCTGACGCAAGAGAAGGTGAAGAGACTGTCAGTTTAAACAATGATCTTCCTCTAAAGCCTCTCGACTCACTGAGACTCAGACAGGCACATCCACAGACCAACTCAAAGTATTTTGGTACCAAGTCAATACGAAAAAAAAAAAAAACAGTATCCGTAATTTTAAGAATAGACACAAGCTGGTATTCAGTTAAAGGGCTGCACGATATTGAAGAAAAATGCACTTAACTTTAAAATACTGTGAAAATATTATACACAACCTATTAGCCAATATTTGTTATGAATGCAATAAAAATTCATTTCTATTTAGTCAAAGATTCATAACACTTGCAACTCTTGCTAAAATAATAAAATTATATATATATATATATATATATATATATATATATATATAACAATGTCAATATTTACTTGTTAGGTACAATTTAATATATGATTTTAAACATATTTTATGTATTTTATTTTATTTTTAGTTCATTTAGTTTCTTTAGAAGCTTTGCGTTAAAGCTGCAGTAGGGAGTTTTGAGAAAATGTTGACTTAGCCTGAAAATTTGAACGAGCACAACTTACAGGTCCAACCCCCTTGCTCTCTGCTACGCTACAGCCCTCCCTCCACAGCTCCTCCCTCCACAGCTCCTCCCCCACAGCTCCTCCCCCACAGCTCCTCCCCCCACAGCTCCTCCCCCACAGCTCCTCCCTCCACAGCTCCTCCCCCACAGCTCCTCCCCCCACAGCTCCTCCCCCCACAGCTCCTCCCTCCACAGCTCCTCCCCCACAGCTCCTCCCTCCACAGCTCCTCCCCCACAGCTCCTCCCCCACAGCTCCTCCCCCACAGCGGAGCCTGCCCGGAACGCGCAGGCTAGTAAGCAGGACCACCGATGACGACGGATTATAAACAGTTATGGAACATTCACTAATAGGGACGAAACATCAACAATATGCTTTACATTGACTATGGCCTGCCCATACTTTGACTACAAACTTGGTCCTCAAATCATTATGTATTTTGCAATACATGTAACTTTATAAGGTTGTACTCTTTCTATAAGTTATAGCTACTAAGATAACGTTAAAGGATTAGTTCACTTTAAAAAAAAACTTTTGCTGATAATTTACTCACCCCCATGTCATCCAAGATGTCCATGTCTTTCTTTCTTCAGTCGAAAAGAAATTAAGTTTTTTGATGAAAACATTCCAGGCTTTTTCTCCATATAATGGACTTCAATAGGACACAAACGTTTCGAGGACCAAATGACAGTTTCAGCGCAGCTTCAAAGGGTTTTAAACGATACCAGACGATGAATAAGGGTATTATCTAGTGAAACGATCGGTCATTTCAAAAATAAATAAAAAACTTTAAGTTTTATAAGCACAAATGCTCGCCTAGCTCTGTTCTGTGATGCACGTTCGTGATCCTGTTCGAACTCATTCATCCAAATGAACAAATCTTTTTTCGAGTAATTCGTTCGTTGAATGAACAAAATGACTCCGAAAAAGACTCGTTCAAAATGAACAAATCTTTTTTCGAGTCATTTCGTTCATTCAACGAACGAAATGACTCGAAAAAAGATTTGTTCATTTGGATGAACGAGTTTGAACAGGAGAGTCACGAACGACGGTAAGCGCTCGCGCTGTGCAAAAGAGGGGTGATCAGCACGTACACGAGCGTGATTGACACTGCTAAGACATTCCTCCTGGCTCTGATTGGTTGTTTCTGACCGGGAGCGGTGTATTTCTGCAAATGGCAGTAGGACCACAGGGAGGAGCCAGAGGGGCCTGATTTTTTTCACAGATTATCTGTCTCATATTCTACTTTCAGGACATAATGAGAGTTTTAACAAATATTTGTTTACAAAAGCTACCTACTGGAGCTTTAAATAGCTAATGAAATATTTCGACTCAGATCGAAAATTCATGTCTAATTATTTACTTATGTGGCAAGTAGTCGTGTAATAAGTGGGATAATATACGCCCAGCCGGTTGTTAAGTGGGATAATATACCCCCAGCCGGTTGTTAAGCGGGATAATGTACACCCAGCCGGTTGTTAAGCGGGATAATGTACACCCAGCCGGTTGTTAAGCGGGATAATGTACACCCAGCCGGTTGTTAAGCTGGATAATATCCGCCCAGCTGGTTGTTAAGCGGGATAATATACGCCCAGCCGGGTTGTTAAGCGGGATAATATACGCCCAGCTGGTTGTTAAGCGGGATAATGTATGCCCAGCTGGTTGTTAAGCGGGATAATATACGCCCAGCTGGTTGTTAAGCGGGATAATGCACGCCCAGCTGGTTGTTAAGCGGGATAATGTACGCCCAGCCGGTTGTTAAGCGGGATAATATACGCCCAGCTGGTTGTTAAGCGGGATAATATACGCCCAGCCGGTTGTTAAGCGGGATAATATACGCCCAGCTGGTTGTTAAGCGGGATAATTTACGCCCAGCTGGTTGTTAAGCGGGATAATATACGCCCAGCTGGTTGTTAAGCGGGATAATGTACGCCCAGCTGGTTGTTAAGCGGGATAATATGCGCCCAGCTGGTTGTTAAGCGGAATAATATGCGCCCAGCCGGTTGTTAAGCGGGATAATATACGTCCAGCCGGTTGTTAAGCGGAATAATATACGCCCAGCCGGTCGTTAAGCGGGATAATATAAGCCCAGCTGGTTGTTAAGCGGTATAATGTACGCCCAGCTGGTTGTTAAGCGGGATAATATACGCCCAGCTGGTTGATAAGCGGGATAATGTACGCCCAGCTGGTTGTTAAGCGGGATAATATGCGCCCAGCTGGTTGTTAAGCGGAATAATATGCGCCCAGCTGGTTGTTAAGCGGGATAATATACGCCCAGCCGGTTGTTAAGCGGAATAATATACGCCCAGCCGGTCGTTAAGCGGGATAATATAAGCCCAGCTGGTTGTTAAGCGGGATAATGTACGCCCAGCTGGTTGGTAAAGGCGGGATAATATACGCCCAGCTGGTTGTTAAGTGGGATAATGTACGCCCAGTTGGTTGTTAAGGGGGATAATATGCGCCCAGCTGGTTGTTAAGCGGGATAATATGCGCCCAGCTTGTTGTTAAGCGGGATAATATGCGCCCAGCTGGTTGTTAAGCGGAATAATATGCACCCAGCTGGTTGTTAAGCGGGATAATATACGCCCAGCCGGTTGTTAAGCGGGATAATGTACGCCCAGCCGGTTGTTAAGCGGGATAATATCCGCCCAGCCGGTTGTTAAGTGGGATAATATGCGCCCAGCTGGTTGTTAAGCGGGATAATATCCGCCCAGCCGGTTGTTAAGCGGGATAATATGCGCCCAGCTGGTTGTTAAGCGGAATAATATGCGCCCAGCTGGTTGTTAAGCGGGATAATATACGCCCAGCCGGTTGTTAAGCGGGATAATGTACGCCCAGCCGGTTGTTAAGCGGGATAATATACGCCCAGCTGGTTGTTAAGCGGGATAATATGCGCCCAGCTGGTTGTTAAGCGGGATAATATACGCCCAGCTGGTTGTTATCGCAGAATAAACCCCTGCAGGGTCGGTGTTTGTTCTGCGATAACATCTGTCTGGATGTACATTATCCGTTACATGAACACATGACACCAGCCGAGTGCTGACTGACAGCACTCACATATGTGTGTGTGTGTGCTCTGAGGGAAAAAAAGAGAAGCAAAACTGTATAACTTTAGTAAGTCCACTATAAAAAAACCACAAAGTTAGGCCGAAAAAAAAAAAGACCTGTACATCAATTTTTATTTTTCAAATAAACATATACATAGACTTTGAAACATACCCTTTTCTGCTTTCCACTAAATGTCTGTTTTCCAGCTGTAACTTTCTCACACTCACTGGCTAGTGAAGGTGATGGCGTATCTAGGGTTACGCGGCACACAGCGCGCATACCGATGCAACTCTTATCTGAGCGGACGGCGACGTGTTTTTGCTCAGGATTCACGAGGTGAGAGCAGAATGTCAACGAGTCCACTGCAGCACACACACGTCTCACATCAACACACCTGCGCAAACCTGCTACTCTCTCTAGTGTCTGACCTGCTGATGGACTGGAAACGCTAAACTAGACGCACTGAAACATTCAAGCCATGAAATATCATCTACAATAGTACATGAACTCATAAGCTTCAAGCTCGATTTCATGCATCACTGCCTTCAGAGATGCTACATTCATAATGCAATGCAAATATGCGTTGTATTCTCTTTCTAGTCTCTATGTTGCCATCCACCTTTTTTGATTAAATTTTTAGGATATCGCATAGGACTCGTCACTTTGTACGGTATATCGATATATTTTTATAAACTATATGACGAAGGACACAGACAAGAGTGAGCTGCTGATCAGGAAGTGTATAATCCAATTCGTCCTAAACATGCGACACGCTTTATATTGAAGAGATAGTTCACAGAGAAATGAAAAGTCATTAATTACTCTCCCTCATATCTTACAAACCCGTAAGACTTTCGTTCATCTTCAGGAACACAAATGAAGATCTTTATGATGAAATCTGAGAGTTTTCTTTTCCTCCATTGACAGCTACACAACTGAAACTTTGACGCTTCAAAAAGTTCATAAAGAGATCGTAAAACTAATCCATATGAATTGAGAGGTTTAGTCCAAATTTTCTGAAGAGACTCGATCGCTTTATATAATAATCCAGATTGAATTTAGGCTTATATTAGTTGGATTAGTTTTACGATCTCTTAAGGAACTTTTTGAAGCATCACAGTGTCAGTTGTGTAGCTGTCAATGGAGGGACAGAAAACTCTCAGATTTCATCATAAAGATCTTCATTTGTATTCTGAAGATGTACGGGTTTGGAACGACATGAGGGAGAGTAATTAATGACAGACTTTTCAATTTTGGGTGAACTAACACTTTTTAAGGGCTTTGAAATTAAATTTAAATTAAAGCGGCTTGCTCCATCAGATGCTCTGACAAATACATAATGTATTTGAGATGTGGTGTTCTCCTCAGCGTATAACTTACATTTCACAGGAATAAAAAAAAACTGAACTGACTCTGTTTACTTTCTTAATTCATGTTCCTGGTTTTGTTGTTAATGATTCATCAGTGATCATTACTCTAAAGAAAAGTCTTCATCAATATGCAATAAATCACTCTGGCTTGTAAACGTCAACTTATCACACGCACACACACACACACACACACACAAACGTAGTGTTTCCATGTTTTATGGGGACTTTCCATAGACATAATGATTTTTATACTGTACAAACTGTATATTCTATTCCCTTACACTAACCCTACCCCTAAACCTACCCATCATAGAAAACTTTCTGCGTTTTTGCATTTTCAAAAAACATCACTTAGTATGATTTATAAGCTGTTTTCCTCATGGGGACCAAAAAATGTCCCCACACGAACAAGGATTTCAGATATTGCCATCCTTATGGGGACATTTTGTCCCCATAATGTAGGGTTTACCAGGCCACACACACACACACACACACACACACACACACACACACACACACACACACACACACACACACACACACACACACACACACACACACACACACACACACACACACACACACACACACACACAGTGATTATGATCATTACTCTAAAGAAAAGTCTCGATCAGTATGCAATAAATAACTTGTAAACATCAACTTATCATGATCCAAACAATACATAACACATGTTCTTTCAATCTAAGCAGTAATTTGCCTGATTATTTAACTGGAAGTTGTTCTGGTGTCTGTAAGCACCGGAGGAGGCCGCTCAGAAATACCACAATTTGTATAAATTGTTTTTATAAAGCAGCTGGATAACCTGTATCAGAATCTCTCTCTCTCTCTGTGTCTGTCAGTATATCTCTCGCTCATGCTCGGCCCACACACGGGTGATGTCTGAGGCACTAACAACTGGAATTAGAAGCGCTTCTCCCATCGCTCAACATGGAGAGAGTGAGACAGGAGAGAACGACAGCTCTGACAGCTCAAGACGAACCTCAGGGCAAGAAGAACAAACCTGGAATAATAACATTTATTTTCAGTCAGATTACACATCAACATAACACACACACACACACACACACAGTCAAACATGTGTCTTTTTTAGGAAAGATTAGCAAGTGGAAGTGCAATAATATGAGCATTCTCACCATTTTATTTGCAGTCATGTATTTCCACTAAACAGCCCAATTAATCTGCAATAGTTCTGAATGGATCAATTCATTGTCCGCAGGGCAAATTTGCACTAAAACTGTAAGACGGACATATTTAGTGATGGGTAAGGACGACATAGTCCTTCAACAACTGACGAGTTGATTAGTGAGTTGACTAAAGTGTTTAAACCGCTCTGCTTTAAAGAAGATTTCAAATGCAGTTTCTTAGTTTAACATCATCTGTCGGTTCAGCGAATGGTTTAGCAGTGACTGTCAACAGCAGGTTCAAATGTTGATATATGACTTTTCTGTTTTGCGAAATATGTGAAAAATACATATTCATATTTCTTCATAGCTATTAGAGGGAGGAATTAATTTGTGACGGTTGTTTTTTTTAAGCTTTGTTTTAATTATTTGTGTTCCATAAACAAGAATGTCATTATATTCTGTGTAAAGAGGAGATTTTAAGATTTAAAATGATACCTTATATGGGGTGATAGTATCTCCAGAAAGCTTAAATAATTAAGTGTAAATATAATGACGTAGCTCTAGGCCCCGCCCACGAGCACGTAGAGCAGAAGGAGTAAATGTATTGCCATATCAGCAGTACGTTAAAAACATGTGAAAAATCGCATCTCTAAATTCATCCCGTTTTGACAAAGCAGCAAATTCACTCTCTTCAACAATTCTGTTGCGAACAAAATTCCTGTTATTATAAATAATCCAGAGTCCAATAATCCAATAATCCTGGGACAGAATTGCGAGATAAAAAGTCACAATTAAATGTTTTTATTCAGTGGCGGAAACAAGTTTCCCTAATTACATTTGAAAACTAGACATTTAAAATCTAACATCTAAATCAAAATATTAATAAAAATATAATAGTATGTTAATGATACTAAATTAGGACTGGATTAAAAGAAAATATGGAAAACAACTAATGGTCTTGAGCGCCATCTTTCTATTTTGTTGCCATCCTATATAAACTTCTAAAATTGTGAGAGTAGCAAAAAAAAATAAAAACAATAATAATATTCTAGTACATTTTACCAATAATTAAAGAAACTGCAAATAATACATACAATTAAATGTAAAAGTAGAAATAATGAATTAGTATTTTCTTGTACACCAATAATATTTGTTTTATTTACAATAATAGCAATTTCTGTCTGAAACTAGTTTCCTAGCTTTGTTCAAGTAATTCCTACACTCTTTTTCTCAGTTCACCCATGCGTGTTTCCCCCTGTAGACTCTGAGGTGAGTCAGTGTGTCTGTGCTCGTCTCATCTCGCTGACTGCGCTGTCCTTTAAAATAAATAAACAGACGTATGGTCAGCGCAGTCAGTGACCGGAATAATAAACACACACACTTACTCACCTATGCAAGTTAGAAAGAATTTACATAGGATCGAATATGAAATCTAAATCTCTTTGTTATGTTTTCTAATAGAGTAGATTTTCAGGAGTCAGTTTCGCTGCGTCCCAACTCAGAGGATGCAGAAGTCCACTTAGGCCTTTCGAGGCTGCATTTGAAGAAGCCTTCGAATTGAGACAGCCTTCGTTTTCTTCATTCACTGTGATGCAATCGGCCTTTAAAGGATCCAGCCTCTGAATTGGGGTTAGGAGTCCCTCCATACACACTGAAGCAAGCTAATCAAAAACAAAAAAGATGGAGTCTTTCACCGTATCTCAGCGCATTTACTTTCAATTTACGCCAAGACACACAACATTAGTCAAGAGGTCTGTGAGACCGGGCTCTCTCCGTATGTGATCAGCGTTTAATGTAGACGAGAGCCAATCCGATGATCCCACTCAGTGTGTCTCCAGTGTGTGTGAAGGTGCGGAGCGCGCGCTACCCTTCAGCCTGTAAGTGCCTGTCACCTGTAATTGGACTCTATTTAGCATTTTCTACTCTACGAAACACCAGGTGTCATACATACATTATATATATAGTATATATATATATATATATATGTGTGTGTGTGTGTGTGTGTGTGTATATATTACATAAACACAATCAAGATTAATCAATTTGACAGCACTACTACCAAAATTCAAATTAAAAATTATAAAATAAAATCTAATTCAAAATATGAATTAGAACCATAATTAGGGCTGGGATAAACGATTATTTTTTAAACGATTAATCTGTCGATTATTTTTTCGATGCATCGATTAATCTAACGATTCATTTTTCCAGTCCGATTTGATTCGATTATCTCCCCATTAATTGACTAATAGCAATTTATGTATGTCGATTTACATATCTGAATGAAAAAAAAAAATGAATTCCCTAACATTGCAATATATGTTTATTGCTCTTAAAATTCCAAAATAATAGACTATACAAGTGCAAAGTAATGCATTCTTAGTCAGAGGTAGCATTCAATAAAACCTTGAAGCCTTGAAAACACATAGGCCTAGCTTACTGAAAAAAAAGTGCAATCTGTCACGACACATTAAAGAACAACAAAATAGTAGGCCTATTTATGGTTTAATTTTCTTTGACTTACCAAATTTGAAAGTTGAGACTTTATAAAATGTTACCTTCTTGGTCCTGTCTGTCAGCGCGTTGTCAGTGTCCTCTATGTATTTTCCACGACATTAATAGCTATAAGCGCATACTTAAAGGGTTAGTTCACCCAAAAATGAAAATGTCATTAATGACTCACCCTCATGTCGTTCCAAGCCCGTAAGACCTCAGTTTAAGATATTTTAGATTTAGTCCGAGAGTTTTCTGTCCCTCCATTGAAAATCTATGTACGGTATACTGTCCTTGTCCAGAAAGGAAATAGAGACATCATCAAAGTAGTCCATGTGACATCAGTGGGTTAGTTAGAATTTTTTGAAGCATCGAAAATACATTTTGTTCCAAAAATAACAAAAACGATGACTTTATTCAGCATTGTATTGTATTCCGGTTCTGTTGTCAATCCGCGTTCACGAGGCCAGTGACGCTGCTGATGTGTATCTGGTGCGTCCGTGTATTCGGGTTCAAATAATTATGTCTGGTTAAAAAAAAATGCAAGTCTTCCCCTGTGTCGAAATCCTTAGACATGTTTGCAAAGATTGTTTTGTTTCGCCGGAGATGTGTTAAAAGATAGCGGAGTGCATTCATGATTATTAGGCTGCCGGTATAATAATCATCCTGGCGCCCGGTCTGAGTGAGTAATTTACTCTTTAAGATAAAATACTTTATTTTACTAATTTAAGACTGCTCTCATGAGGACACTCGACAAAACGGACAGTTTGGCATAATTTGTGTGTGTTATGGTTCGTTCAAGCACGAAATAGAACTCGATACTGACGCACATTTTTATGTGGGTTGTGTGTGTGTGTGTGTACTAGAGGAACGAGTGCGTGCCACTGCCGCCTTGCACTTCTGATAGTCTGAGGAGCCACTCGTGTTGCTATTACCAAAGAGTATAGTATAACTATGTATATATATTTCTTCTATACTCTTTGCTATTACTATCCGGCGCTGCCATCTTTGTTTTGGGTCTGACGAATCGCCGCGCATATTTTGCGTCCATAATAGTATATTAATGATACTAAAATAACTATGGATTAAAAAAAACTGAAACCAAATTAATGTAATTATGTTAACGGTCTTGAGAGCCATCTTTCTATTTTGTTGCCATCATATAAAGTGAGAAAAAAAAGACACTAAATTGCTTAAAGGGACAGTAGCAAAAATAAAAACTAATTGTAAACGTCAAAAAGGGTGGAAGATGATCGTGAAAAACTCAAGTGTTTATGGTGCAACTTTACTGAAATTATAAGGAGAGTTAGGAGACAATGTCGAAAAGGCCAAAAAGCATTAAATGCAAACGTATACAGTAGAACCCATTTAGTTTCAACCTCATACTCTGACACATCCAAAATCTCTCACAACGCTGTAGCGACATGTTTTATCGCCATTATCTCCACCATTTACATACTAGAGGTCAAAAATGAATGTGAAAAGCCATTGAAACTCAAGAGAGAGTTTGGAGAGTAATATGTTCTATTGAACACAGAGAATATGAATGTAAAATCTGCTGAGCCGTATGAAAATGAACATGCTCCTATCCTCCGATCATTCATTTGATATCCACTACAGCACATAGTGCCGGTGAGCAGCTCACTTCACATCTAAAGTGGCCGATAAGAGACTGCTGAACGTCTGCGCTCGGTTCCACTACATCAGCGCTGAAGCCAAAGACTGTTCACTGTGGATACTTGTGGGGCTAGCACACTCATTTACATACTAGTACACAGAGAGACAATTAGAGCGAATTAAAGAATAAATCAGCAAGTAAAATGTGCTAGAAGGGCCATGCTTTCATATGTTGAGCGCGGTGCTCATATGAGCGAGCTCGTGACATTTTCAGATCTTGTTACCTTTGTTGTCTTCACATTATTTCTTTTCCTCTCCCTATTGATAAAAAATGACAGAAAATTAATTGAGATGTGAAGTGTAAAACCTACACATACAGAAGTGGGGTAAACTGGCTCTACAAAAGGACAAAAAATGGAAGTTACGGAACAAAATAAAACACAAATCTGCTTCCATGGATAAATGATCAATTTAGTCTATGAACTTAGAGTTAAAGGGGTGGTTTACTGTTTTTTTTCTTTGAATGACTGTGTTTATGGGGTGCAATATAACATGTCTTCGTGTTTTTTTTTTTACGCCTTATTTTTCATAAATTTCACCTTTGTTGTAAGCCGCTTTCTCCTCTGTCATTTGAACGACCGGTTGACTTCCTGATTCTATGAAACCACTCCCTCAGAAACAGGCAATGGGCTCAGATTGGTTAGTTGGGCCGCTGTGTTGCAATTGGCTAAACTGCGTGGCGGAAACTTCACGCCCATTACCTTTACAGGCGAAAGCTACGTGTGCTCCAGTCAAATGTAAATAATGGTGTCAATACTGCGTATCAGTTTGAGCCAGAATCAGACCCAGAAAGTGGCAATGAAGAGAGTCAAGCAGAACCTCCCCACGGCTTTTACTAAACGTTTCTGAATGGTACATTTTATTATTATTATTATTAAATTCTATTCTACTATTATTATATAAGAATTTCGATATGCTGTTATTTGAAAATGTTACTGCCGCTTGTTAGCTTTTGAGGTACGGTTTTCTCCTGATTAAATGTTTAATATAACTGAATAAATGACTGAGTAATACCGTTTTTTAAAGTTATTGTTTTGTCGGTATAATGAACAACCGTTTATCTATTCACAAAACTTAGTTCACTCTGTGTATTGTTTTCTTTAGGTGTACATGTGGCAACTGTGTTAAAATGCCAACAGAACGTTAAAACATCTGATAACAGCAGCTGAAGTTTGCTGTTGCGATTACATATACTTTTTTTAACTTTATACACGTTTGTCTTATACACACAAAATAGCAAAGAACTAACTAGCTACAAACAGTGTTGGCATTGGTTTACGTTCTTGATCAAATCGAAAAATTATGTCATAAAGTACACATGGAAAATACATTTACAAAATTAGTGCATAATTACAAATTCGGGTCCAAAATGTTTGTACGCGTTTGTCATAGACCAACGAAATAGCATAACTAGGTGGCTATTTGTTTACGTCCTGGATAAAAACTAAACTAAAATTATACATGCAAATACATTTAAAATGATTAAGTCTTACTTACTGGCTGTGGCCCAACAACTGCTGCCTCTGGTTTTAAAGTTGGAACTACTTCATGCTTTAGTAACAGTTTGTTGTTGAATCCGGCATTGAATTTGTGGAGATTCTGGAAGCTGTCTTCCGTAAAATACGCAGCACTGAGAGCTAAATTACGATTGCAATTTTCAGGAACATAATCAAACATAAATTGTAGCCATTGTCGACGAACTACAGCGTCCGTAGGAAGCCCGAACACAGAAGACCTGACAGCTGGGTGAAAATAACACACTTCCGACGGCATGGCTACTGCTCTCCACTATAACTCTTCCTCTTTGACAAAGCAGCAGAAATTTGGCCACGCCCCCTTTTTTGAATATTCCGGAGGGAGTGTTGATTATGGGTTAGTTACGTATAAAACCCGGGAGTATCTCGTTGTAGTCCCATTCGAGTCGTTTTTGTAGGCATTAAACATCCTGATTTTTAAAAGATTTTTACGTTGAACTTTCAGCGCAGAAACTTTGCAGATACTGTTCATGCACCAACAGCAACATTACAAACTATTTAAAATGAAAAAAGTGAAATCGCAATCAACCACCCCTTTAATCACTGATCGTATAAAACAATAACTGTTCTTTTTTATCAGTATTTCTGGTCATTTTTATGCCTATTAAACATAATAAATACAGTTCACTTATTTTTTCTCTGTTATAGCACCACCTTTTGTCTGAACATCATCCAATTTAACATGCTTCCTCAGACTCATGCTATACATATATACACCAAATTTTGTTAAAATTGTTTAATGCATTCAAAAGTTATTACCCCTTAAGTAAAATAGGCTATGACCAAAACTATTCATTAGCTTAGAGCAGCCATGTTGATTTTCTTTAAGTTGAATGTTTTTTGACTGGGATCTGACAAAAGGATTAGTTCATAAAAGTAAATTGAATACAAAATCCAATATAACAACAAAACCACTGAACTCAGTTCCTAAGGCAAAGTTGTTGTTGTTCAGTATGTGAAGCCAATTAATATGAATGTCTTTGTCTGAGTTAAACACAGAATATAGACATTCTTATTAGGGCTGTCGACGTTAATGCATGCATTTAATTTTAAATTCTTAACGAGTTAAGATAATTTAACACAAATAAATTACTGAAGCACGTGAAATTGCGTCATTAATGTAATTTACATCACGCAGTTAGATGATCTTAGAAGTCGGGAGTTTATCAAATCGAGCATCTACAATGACGCAAGCGCCTGTACATTTCTATTCTTCTAACTCTTTAACTTGATTCAGCTTTAGTGTTTGCGATCAGATCATTTTAAGCCACTAAGTTTTCAGTGCAATGATCCAGTGAGCAAATTCATTAAAAAAAAACAGTCCAAAACAGTACTAATGCAAAAAACTAAACTAAAAACAGGCTGATTACATCAGATGATAGAGAATCGAGACTCATGTTGCTTTTTTCAGTGAATTATTAACTTTACACATTTAGACCTGTGTTTTGATTTAAAACACAAGCTCTGTTATATTCTGTGATTGTTTCTGAAAAGAAATACAGTCTGAAATACAGACTGAAATGAACATCAAAACATCCCACCACTGTATATATGATATGATGATACGAAACCAGTTTCTCGGTCAGATAAAGCAAACCAGCGTCTCGCTAGTAAAGTTTTGATGGATGAGGATTGAAATCAAGGTACAAATGATTGTGTTGACGTCCAGAAGTCGTAAAGAAACCATGCGTGAGTCTGTTATATTGAAGCGCAAACAAACCATCCGTGTTTGTGTGCTCTCGACGCAGTGATCGCACATTGCATTTATGCACAGACACTTTTCAGTGCATTCATATTGTTTCCACACACATTCAGGATAATGTTTTGATTGGTCATGTGTACGTTGCTGTGTTTGGTATGTTTGGTATAAGGTCATGTCATGTCTAGTCGGTTTGTTTAGTTTTTTTTTTTTTGGCATCTCCGTGTGGTCCTGTTCGATCACAACTTGACTCGTCTAAACTATAAACAAGCTCTTTGCTGACACACTGTACACTATACACTGTGAAATCTGAAATGTTGTTTTCTTTAATGTGTTTTTCCATGTGTGTTTTTGGTGTGCATAAATTTAGGAATTGTATGGACTGTCAATCTTATTTGACAGTATCATTTGGTTATTGCATTTCAATTTGCTTATATCATTTGATTGTTTGGAGTCCTTGTGGAGTTTTTATTTTTTTTCTACATTTACCTTGAAAAAAGCTTGCAGAAAATACAGTTTTGTGTGAAGCATCCTTCAATCTGAAAGTTTACTTTGCTGGATATAGCAAATGATGACAAAATGAATGTATTTCAAGATAAATGGTGTGTGCTTTATTTCACGAAAAGGGTGCGATTAATTGCTATAATTGTTTATATCTATTGACAGCCCTAAGTTGGTTGTCAATATCATTTGGTCATTTGGAGTTTTTTTGTTTGTTTTGTTTTTAAAGACATCTACATTTACCTTGAAAAAAGCTTGCAGAAAATACAGTTTTGTGTGAATCATCCTTCAATCTGAACGTTTACTTTGATGGATATAGCAAATGATGACAAAATGAATGTATTTAAAGATAAATGGTGTGTGCTTTATTTCACGATAAGGGTGAGATTAATTGCAATACATTTTTTATCTATTGACAGCCCTAATTCTTATACATCAGAAACATATTAGCACCAAGCCTCTGGGACTGAGAGTCATAAATACCCACCAATAAGTTTCACAATGGCCCCTGTTAACCTCTGAAATCTGATTGGCTGACATGAAACACATGAGAAGAGTATAAGACCAAGTTAGTCTTATAAGTTAGTGTGTTAGTGTGCACATGAAGGGTGGAGGAGAGACACGCATGAGGAGGAATGTTAGCTAGCGGAGAGATGTGCTAGACAACAACAACGAAAAACGTTAGAATTATATTCACTGGAATTTTGATATGGCCGACACACGACCAAAGAGACGACGTTCATAAAGAGATCGCTTAGTCCAAATTTTCTGAAGAGACTCGATCGCTTTATATGATGAACAGATTGAATTAGGCTTAGATTAGTTGGATTAGTTTTACGATCTCTTTAGGAACTTTTTGAAGCATCACAGTGTCCGTTGTGTAGCTGTCAATGGAGGGAAAAAAAACTGATGAAAACGACGAACAAATAGCAAAGAAGAGGGAAAAGAAGAAAGAATGCCCAAAGTCCCGAATTTACGTGGGAAAAGCCTGTTTCAGGAAGCACGGAAGGGAGGGGACGGGATGAGGAGGAGCCAACATCACTTAGAGCACCTTTAATTAGGAATTTGACAATTAAACCTTTAACCCTCTGGGGTCCTTCATTTCAGAATCACACTCAGGACCTTCGGGTCCAAATGGGCCGGAAGGGTGGGATTCATATTTATTAAAAGAAAATCATCATTTTTTTTTAAATTGTTTTTTATAATATTTTTTCTTTTCTTTTTTGGTGTTTTGAGAATTTTATGATTTATAATTAATATTTATGCAATAAATATGACCCATTTTCCCCCCATTGAATATAATAGAAAATTATGTTAAAAAAAAATATTTTCTTAATTTTTTTTTAAAGCTGTATTTCATTTTAGAGTCAAGCCTAGACCTCATGAAAGCAATTTTTGAAATGAGATGGATGCCATCTGGTGGACAAACTGAGCATTTTAAAAATGCAAAACACATATGTAATCTGAATTCATTAGTTTGTTTATGTATAAAAGTGTGTTTGTGTGTGTGTGTGTGTGTGTGTGGATGTGTCTGTTTTGCACTCTTAATGTTTTATAGATTCACCCCTTCACTGTTGTGTGCTTTTTTTCTGGATCGTGGCTGATTTGTAGATTGTACGCACAAAAAAACTCTGTATTTTCACATTTTTGCCAATTTGCCATTCATTTCCTATGCGGGTCCATTTGGACCCGAAGGTCCTGAGTGTGACAATTTTTTTTACAACCACTTCGATTATTCAAATCCTGTCCCCAATTTTTTTGGGTGTTCATATACCAAGTACCAACAAAGTCACCAAATTTCAGACCATTTCGATGAAGCTATGATTTAAAAAAATATATATTTAAATGTTTCGGGTCCATTTGGGCCGAAGGACCTTAATAAAAAAATATAATATTTGATGTCAAATTGTGGTAACAACAGAAGCATATATCATCACTTAACATTCTTAGAGCTCATCTTGGGTCATATTATATTCTTTATTATTAAGAATCAATGTCTTTTGAATGGGACTTTTACTTTCCGAACCTGACTGTTGATCTCTATAGTGCTTTTGAACACTACAGTCCTCTCAATCACTCCTCCAGAAAACGGCCAGATTCTCTTGGTGTAGTTACCACCACCCAGAAATCTCCTTGAGCAGAAAGTAGAACATGCGGATCTGATGATAGTGCTTAATATAACAGGAGGCCAAACAAGGTCAGTTTCTGGTGATGTTATTTCATCAGTCACATCGTTCACTGCTGAATAACAGGGTATTTTTGGCCAGGAAGAGAGAAGGTGGAATACTTTTAACATCTATCTGGACTGTGAATTGTAAAATAAGTATCTAGAGAACAGATTATTAGATTAGATTTCAGATTAAACAGGCAGACAGATAAATACAAAGATGGATAGAGGTTCAGTTTGAGGAACGTGATGAGCTAAAGATCTGGAGAGTTACTGAGATAACAGATCTGCTTACATAACAAGATACTTAACCCTGGTGACCATAGGAATGCAGTGTTTCCAAATAATTACCGAGATTCTAGCGGCCCGCCATAGTCTAATCTGTGCCTCCAGTTTCATAATGACTTGAAAATATATATTTTTTAAATTCATAATAACAGAAAAGGTCTATAACATTGTTTTGTGCCATTGCTTTAGCAACAACATCAAATGTATCTGTCAAATGAACTAAAATTGAAAGCGTGATATGGCTTTGTGCCATTATCAAATCGTAAAAGACAAGAGTTTAATTAATTGTAAATAAGTATATTGTCTGTTTGCGTTGGTCTCATAAAGGCTCAATACACAGTGAATGACGTGAGTTTAGCGTGCGTTTGGGAAGGTATCATTTCTAAATATGCAAATTATTGATTACCGCAATTTCAAAATAAGAGTTTAAATCCTTGGTCTGAGTTTGCATGTTTTGATGTCCAAATGTTCTTGTTCAAGAAATTAAACTGGCTATATTATTTATATCGTAAAGAAGTTGCCCAATATTAAAGATTAAACTAATAAAAATGTCACAGTTTCCACAAAATTATGAAACAGCACAAGTACAACGGTTTTCAATATTGATGATAATAAGACTGTATGCGCAATAAGACTAAGCACATTTAGTAAACAGGGTCAATCTTGATTTTATGAAGACTTTCAGGGTTTATCAAAAATATTACAGACTAGTGGCTTTAAAAACAGGATTCTCTCACAGCTGGAGTTTATGGGTAGAAAATTAAAAGAGAAACATTTTTCTTCTGCATTAAAGAGAGCATCATCCTTTCTGTGGGAAAGACTCAAGAAGTTTCTGCTGTACGGAGACGCTGAGTGTGTGATCCTGGTTGCTCAATTAATCCCAGTTAAGTCGAGCACAGCAATCTGATACAGACATTATTACAAAACTCATCCTACATCCTTCAACTAATCCCAAAGATGATCCTTATCCACGGAGAAGGTTTCTGTGCTGATAAATATCCCAACTAAAGGCCTAATTAAACAACCGTGAACAAAGGTGAAATAGAGGAGAACATGAGCGTGCAGCTGCTGAGATGCTGTTAGAAAAAAACCTAAGCATTAAAAAAAAAAATCAATGGCTCTAACCAACTGAAATAAGACATATTCAGAGTCTTATTTGTGGTGGTTTGAGACACAATATCAACAGATAGTTACATTCTCTGAAGAAAATGTGTGCTTGCTCGTGCATTTTGAATGATGCATGATAATAGATTAAATAAAGTTGCAAATAAAGATAAGTGGAGCGCATTTTACAGGAAAATACTATTTCAGTTTTTCTACTTCGAAACGTCACCCATCTTACTTGCCATTTTGTTTGCAATATTTACTAGCAATTTTTCAGTGTAGAGTCAGGGTTTGCAACAGATCCTCTGTGTGTGTCTAAAACTTTGCAAATAACCTTTAAGCAAAGCATCTGCTCCCTAAAATGAGGTGAAAAACGAGTGGCCACCGGTTTTTCTCTTTTCATCTGCAGATGAAAGAAGGATTCTGAGATAACTGCAGTTACTTTAAACGGCCTTTCAAACACAGCGCTTTGAAGAGGAGGGTGAATTAAGAAGATGAATAACAGTGTCGTGCAGCGATTTCCGAGTTTATTTAAACATGTAAAAAGATGAGACTCTTCTGGAAATGTCAAATTTATGGATCAAGACAATCTGCATAAGTAGGCTCAGGAACAGAGAAGGCTAATCAAAGACATTTTAAAGCAAAATTCTGCCTTATGCCAGCTTAATGCTTGCATTAAAATTTGGCCTGTGGCTTTACAATGCATTTAGTGGTGTTTGCTTAAGCAAGTGTTACGCATACTTAGTGGTGTAAGTGATCTGGACGTGAATGATATCGCAAATCAAGACATATCTATACGGTCAAACGCCAATCACATTTTCTTTGACATTTCCCTCGAGATTTTCATAATGCCTTATGGGATCCATTTCTGAAACGTTAAATCCTCTTTTAATTTGGCAAAAACGAGGTATCTTGCACCGATATTAAAGGGGTGGTAAAACACGATTTCACTTTTCTAACTTTAGCTAGTGTGAAATGTTGCTGTTTGAGCATAAACAACATCTGCAAAGTTACAATGCTCAAAGTTCAAAGCAAAGGGAGATATTTGCTTTTAAAGAAAAGAACTACAACAAACGGCTGGTAGGGACTACACGACATTCCTCCCGGGTTAGTGACATATGTACATAAACCCCGTCCCCGGGACATGTAGTCCATGTTGAGAAGAGGAAAAGTTGTTGTATAAGAGTACATTTGTGAGTAAGCTCAAACTTTAGCATCCTGCTTTACAAATGCAATAGAAAGTCACTCTGTGTGCATCTCACAAAAGTTCCTATACGAGCGATTTATAGATTATCATGACAGAATATGCTAATTGAAGATAGTTAACTCCACATCATCAAGATAAATTCATCAACTAACCATTCAGAGACGTCCTGTTGCATTCTACATGTTTTCACTTCTCGAGTCTCTCCATCTTTGTCTGACTCTGTTTCAACATTAAAGGCAGAACAGTTTCTGTCATTTTAGTGTGTCTGCGTGAGGTAATCGCAGCTGCTAATGTAGCAAGTTGGGGAGAGAGAAATATTAATTGAACTTTTTAATTAATGAACTTCCCAAAACTATTTTTCTATGAAGTAAAAGACTTCGGTTTCATTTTGTATTAAATACTTGTACGAGTGAGTCATGCAATGTTATTGTGGTAAGGAACAATCAGTTAAGCTGTTTCGTTAAGTGGGACGTTTATCAGTGTTGTGCGCTATGTCTTTAGAGAGTGCGTGAGTTACGTCCAAGGGGGTAATCCATCAGCCGGAAACTGAAGCCTCGCGAGAGCCGCCATTGTAGCAGAACTTCACCTGCTGTTAGCATTCCATTGACCCCCATTCATTTTGGCATCACTTTGACAGCAAATAACTTTACATCTGAGGCGTCCAAAGACTTCATTTGTCCATTATTTATTTCTAAAGAAACACGACAATGTATAAAAGGCTCCATTACTTTGTATCTTACGTTATGGCCCCGTGGAAGCCGTTTTTGTAAAAATAGGCTAACAATTGCTTCATAACCATGCGACTCGGTCGCACAGAAGAGAAATTACCGTATAGACAGGAGGAGAAGCTCGCAGGCAATCTTTTACTGTCTATGAGGCAATCGGGGGGACATAGAGGCATAAAGTCAAGGGAGAAGCCCATAGATAGAGAGTCCATAAAAGCAACAGGACAAAATATTTCAACAATGTGTTTGAGGAATTAGGAGATTCAGATTTGTCTTGGCACAGCTACTAGAAGATTTACAACTGTCAGCCTGTCATCAAGCTCAGTTTGAGCCTGCGCAGTCGCTCAGCCATCAGGAAGGAAGTGCTATAATCGGGCTTCAGTTTTCTCCGTTGAAATCAATAGGGTCGCTGTGTCCATTTCTTTTACTGTCTATGGTTACGTCAGCCTCAGATCGCAAATGGGCGCTGGCCAGGCAAGATGCTTTCTTTTTCTTCTCGCTCTTACCACTTAATATTTGTATGTTTAAAAGTGTTCATCCGGTTAAAGTTAATTAAATATCAAGCACAATGTGTTACTGAATCGATTATACACATGCATGTTGTGTATTGTGAGTTTTACATGACTTTTATCTGACTCACGTGGAGTTAACTAACTAGTGATCTGTGCACAGTGTATATAACGTGGAAAGGGTTTCTGATCAAATTGCCCCATATGTTTCCAGGTATGTTCAATTCTTCAATTTAACCAGTATAAAGTGATTTAATTTATGTAATTTGGGTCTATAATGGATATGTTGATTGTGCTTTTGAACAGATGTATTCTATCTTTATTTCTCATATCCTGTAATACATTCTATTGTTTAACTTCCATCTGTTACACTGACCTTGCGGTTCTATAGAGTTTAATGCCTGATGTTTTGAGGGGATATTTGTTTGTCGATCTGTACAAACATTATTCTTATGTTATCACTGATATGTTTGAAGAATACACATCCAGCCATTTTATTACTTACTTTTTTTTTTTTTAACAACAGTAATGGATTATTTGTTTTAATGTGTAGGCTGCTACGTAATGTTAAACATGTATACAATTGTGTTGTGTCAGCCTCAGATCACAAGTGGACGCTGGCGAGGCAAGACGAACTTGTTTTCTTCTCGCTCTTCCCACTTAATATTGTGTATATAACGTGGAAAGAGGTTGGCGCAACGGAAATTTTCTGATCAAATTGTCCCATATGTTTCCAGGGTCAATAAATTCAGTCGTTTTGAAGCCTGTCTGCTGTGTGTAACTCCTTATGTACAGAACTGGATCTGCTACACTAACACACAAGAGCTCTTGAAACCCCGCCCTCTGAGGCAGCTCATTTGCATTTAAAGGGCCAGGCACAAAACGGTGCGGTTTTGCTAACCCTCAAAAAGTGCTAGGATGCTTTAACATGCTATATAAAAATATCTGTGGGGTATTTTGTGCTAAGAAATTTATTTTACATCTTGTGAAAATGGCATTTTACCACACCTTTAAAATTGCGGTATAAAAAACGATATCCATTTTCATGTTACGGCATATAATTGATTAATGCCAATACAAAACATAGCTACTGTTTTGTTAAAATTGATGAAAAAATAAAGCACTAAAAATATAAAAATTAAATACTAAAAGTGAATTTGGGCATCACATAAAAACTTTTTGTTGTGAAATCTTTACTGATTTTTATAAAGTAAATGTAAGAATAACTTTTATATTGTTTGTTATTTTTCAAGATGAACACTTACTGGACTGAAGCAACTTAGATTTACTTGATTATCCATACATAACTTTTTATTTCTTTATAAAAATCATGTTAAAATTTGAGTATCAAATATTTTTGAGGAACGTTTATTTGTTCAGCTCTCATTAATTATTGCATTGCATTATGTTTTGCCCCACAATAAAAACGACAGGTTTGATCGTAAAACTAAGCATTTAAATTAGTACTGTCAAAATGGTTAATCACGATTAATCGCATTTAACATAAAAGTTTGTAAATTTACAATAAATGCGTTTGTGTGTATATATTTACAAAGATCTCATTGATTTACATTACAAGCAGAATTTCTGAATTGTATCTAACTTTTTGGCCCTATAATATCTGCATCTGTACCAAGTTGCATATTAACATAACATACCATAATCATGTGTGCTAGCCGCATGCCATAAAAAAAACATTGGCAGCTCACTGGGGGTTTGAAAGCAGTGATGAATGCTGTACTCCATTCATCATGTGCTACTAATATGCACACAAACCCAAACATAGATCCTGACTGAATTGCTTTCATGTTACGCTGTCATGTCTAGTGTACTCGGAAGCTCTAAGCAAATATCTTCATAACGAGGTCTTAAAGCTGTAGAGATGATGCTATCCGTACTCTTGACATTAGTTCATTAGTGCCCACATATATAACGAGTTCTCTCTAATGCATCAGAGTTAAAAGCGTCGCTTGAAGAGGAATCTACATTGTTCTCACCGGCACTTAAAGAGGATCTATTATGTTTTTTTGCATGTTCATCTTTCTTTAGTGTTACTGTATGAGCAAGAAAAAGTTATAAAGCTCAAAGTCCCTCCAGCAGGAGTTATTCTCTATATCAGTGTCACTGTTCCTGAACTCCCTGAAACGCCTCCATTGAAGTCTAAAGTTCCCTTTCGATCGGGGAATGCCTCAGGCTTGACAGGTGTCTGAAATCACAATCAAATCACGAAGATCACATTGACCGGCGACAGCTGCTGACATCATTAACATGCAACCTGGAAATATATAAGGGCGCCTTGCACAAATGACAATCCCCTTTTCGTCTTCAGGAACTGTTTGGTCTGTAAAGCATTTGAGAATCACGGTAAGAGAAAATGAAATGCACTTAGAAGAAGCAAAGCTTCTGGAAGTGTGCGGACCCGTGCCCAAGATATCTGGCGCCGGGTGACACACACGAGCTGTGCGTTTTTTGTTTGGGAGAATGCACGGACAGGCAGTTCTCGAGGGAGCTGCCTGTGCAAACTGTGAGCGTTTTCCCTTGGGAACGCTCCGCTCGCGTCTGGCGTTCTTCTCGAGAGAAGAGTGCTCAGCGTCTGGACCTCGTGGTTCGGGTCCGGCTCGTGCTGAGGCAGAGCAGCGACGGGCATCATGGGGTTCCCAGATGGAGCTCGCCGATCGCCTTGAGAAGGGGATAACACCAAGCGGCAACATTCTAATCTGAAAATGAAGCCTACCCGGAAGTGTGAAAATCTGCAATACATCGAAAATCCACTAGGGGCAGGTCCCAAAAGGGAGCAAATGTCCATAGACCCCATGTTAAAATGTCCGTTTTCACAGCATAAATTCATGTTTTTACAGGTTGGTCCCATGGACTTTTATTGTATTTTTCGATAGGTTCCGAGTGCCTGACAACTGTGAGTGGGGTGAATTTTTTTCTAACTCGTTAGTTTAGATCCTATTTAGATATAAAATGTATGACAATTAGGGGCGTGGTTAACTTTGATTGACAGCTGATAACGGGCTGCGCCGAGTGGAATTCCTGAAATTTGACGTCTCGGCCACGATCTGACACGACACATCATACTACCTCTGTATCCTTTCTGAACATTTGTATTGAAATATTGTACATAAAATGGGTTGCTCTGAAACTGCACTAACCGACATTGTAGGAGTACTTCGCTCCTTTTTTTTCAGTAACTGACATTCCACTACTATTTCACGTAGTTAGCACTATTTAGCATCAATGTTTGTGGGCAGTGGCACTGCAACAGTTAGCATTAAATCGCCTCAGATAAGTTAGCGTCCGAGGTACTTTACATATGGTTATAACTGACGTTTGAAACACTGTAAATGCGCCTGCCAACTGAATAATATAATATAATATAATATAATATAATATAATATAATATAATATAATATAATATAATATAATATAATATAATATAATATAATATAATATAGCCGAATGTCCAATAAAGCTGTTCTCATTACCTATATTATTTTTGTCAGAAAATAGAACAAGTAGCTATGATATAGTGAATGACTAACTTTTTTTATATGTAAAATTATCTGAATTTAGAGAGTTCGGGAACTGGGTGAAAGCTCTGTGATAGTGAGTTTAACAAGTAATATGCACAAGAAAAGAAAGGAAATTAAAATGGTCAAACAAAACTCTTTAAATATAAAAAAGAGAAGCAGATAAATGACAATTCCGTGAAAAAAAAAAAAACTGGCGAGCGCTCAACATGAATGTGCTGCTGCTCGTCTCAGCCATTCACTGAACAAGTTAGATGCAGAGAGAGTGACTGCAGGGAGAAAGCAAGAGCTCGCGCTCACAGAACAGTACTGGCAACATCTGGAGGTTACTGAGGTTTGTCTAAAAAGTCGCTAGATTTCTTGCTAGTCGCTTTTTTAAAAACAATGTCTCTAAAGGGGTCTGAAAAGTCGCTAAAATAGCGTCAAAGACGAGTTGGCAACAGTGCCAAGTCTGCCAGTCGATCTTATAAGGTTAAAGATATCTGAGGCTGCCGCTGCTTGACTGAAGAGGCGCGTCCACCGGCCGGCCAGTCTCACACAAAGCCCGCCCTTTGACCCATATATTGATTGGCCAGAAGGTGGGCGGGGTTAGATTTTCAAAGATGGCGCCGCCCATACCCCCCATAAACGGCCTCAAAACCGTTATTCAGAAAGTCTATGGGTGACGTCACAGACGCTTTGTCCATTTTTTTTACAGTCTATGGATAAAACTCTCAAAGGTTCGGCGGGTGGAGGACCCAGCAAGTGCTCTTCAGGATGAGCAAGAGATGGCTGATGAGGGTGGTGATATTCCTGAACCCTCTCAGCCACTCTGCCCCATGTATGCAGAGCAGGTGGATGTTATGGATCGCGTTGCGGGCAGGCTGCGGTTGCCTTGGCAGTGTGATAGGGGAGGGTTGTTCGTGAAGGCTTGATGATCGGTTACTCCCCGGCCATAAGCCACCAGCTCAGGTGAGCCTTCCATTCTTTCCTGATCTCCACACGGAGATCGAGAGGGCATGGAAGAACCCATTTTCAGTATATATTGTATATCAGTCCCTCGAACTAGACTTAAAAATAGGGGTGATCGTGCTTTTGCAGCCATTGGACCTAAGCTATGGAACAGCCTACCGGCTTACATTAGATATGCCCAATCATTGTCAGTTTTTAAGTCTACGTTGAAAACTTATTTTTTCTCAAAAGCTTATAATATATTTTGATGTGTGTGTTTTATGCTTCTATTTTTCCTTTTATTGTATGTCTTTTGGCCTTGTTAAGCACTTTGGTCAACGCTAGTTATTTTTAAATGTACTATACAATATGCACAACATGACGATGCAGGCGTACCAGACTGATCTGCAGGGGGATCTCGACCCCCTGAGGCGGTTGCTGAGCTGCGCCGCACCACTGATCTTGCTCTCCGGGCCACTAAGCAAACTGCTGCCACGATCTGCCGGTCGATGGTGGCCACAGAGAGACATCTGTGGTTAAACCTGGCTGACATCGGGGAGAAAGAGAAGGGTTTTCTCCTCGATCCGCCGGTTTCACCCTCTGAACTTTTTGGCACCTCCGCAGAGGCGGTTGTTGGAAAGTTCAGAGAGGCGAAGGCGCGCTCAGCGAATTTTAGGACCTGAGATCCGCATTCACGCCAAGGCGAGCGGAAGGACCTGGCCCCTCACAGTCTGAGGACCATAGACAGGGCCAGAGAACCAGTGTGGCCTCTCGTGCACCCCCTCCATGGAGGAGTAGGTCACAGAGAAGGCGAGACTTCTGCAAGAAGAGGGATCTGAGGGAGGCGATCCCGCACAAACACACACAGCGTCGGTGATGGATCACCTTCCCTGAGGGCGTTATTGAAAAGAACGGCGCCCTCTCCTCTCTTCTCTGACTCATAGACTCCCTTACCTCAGGCCTGATGTTGTTCACAAATAACTGTTTGGCGAGTCTTCACTTGAGCTGAGTTGGTCTTCTTAGGAGTAATTTTTGTGTGCAACTAACACTAAAATGTATCTCTCTACATCCCTTGTTCCCTGTATAGAGTTATGAGGTCAGGTCTAATGTCATAAGGTAAGAAATGTTTTTCTTAGGGCTCTGAAGTCCCCCTGTTAGATGGCTAGAACGATAGAGAGAAGTACCAGTTGTTTTAGCTTCTTTTGTGAGTATGTGATGGCTTCCCTTGTTGTCATGTGTAAGAAAGCGAGGTGCCATCGCTCATTCTAGCTGTAAAACTATGTTTATAGTTTAGGCTTCCTCTCATGGTGAGAGCATTTGAGGCCGCCGCTCTTTCATATGAAATATGTTATCAGCGGAGAGTTAAGTGGCAGAATGTCATTCTAGAAATAAGAATGGGAATGTTTATGCTACCGCTTGTTTTTTCTAGTGTTAGCCCTCCGGCTATTAGCCACCTCCCTTAGCATGGTGGCATTGGTATATCGTTCCACAAAGTGTCAATCGACACAGTGAGAGTTCCCTTTCGAAAGGAAATGTCTAGGTTATGACTGTAACCTCTGTTCCCTGACAACAGGGAACGAGACACTGCATCTTTCGCCATGCCTCAGGGCCTGCCTGCCCTACAGTCCCTTCAATAATAATAATAATAATAATAATAATAATTCGTTACATTTATATAGCGCTTTTTCTGGGACCTCAAAGCGCTTTACATAGGAGGGGGAATCTCCTCAATCACCACCAATGTGCAGCATCCACCTGGATGATGTGACGGTAGCCATATTGTGCCAGAATGCCCACCACACACCAGCTTACTGGTGGAGAGGAGACAGAGTGATGAAGCCAACCAGAATGTATGGGGATGATTATGAGGCCATGATGGAAAATTTGGGATTTTTTGTGACCACAGAGAGTCAGGACCTCGGTTTAACGTCTCATCCGAAGGACGGTGCTTTTTGACAGTATAGTGTCCCGATCACTATACTGGGGCGTTAGGACCCACACAGACCACAGGGTGAGCACCCCCTTCTGCCCTCACTAACACCTCTTCCAGCAGCAACCTGGTTTTCTCAGGAGTCTTCCATCCAGGTACTAACCAGGCTCAGCCCTGCTTAGCTTCAGTGGGCAACCAGTCTTGGGCTACAGGGTGTTATGGCTGCTGGCTGCTGGCTGCTTCAGACGAAAAGGTGATTGTCATTTGTGCAAGGCGCCCTTATATACTTCCAGGTTGCACGTTAATGATGTCAGCAGCTGTCGCCGGTCAATTTGATTGCTGTGATTTGATTGTGATTTCAGACACCTGTCGTGCCTGAGGCGCTCCCCAAAGCGTCAATCGACGCAGTGTCTCGTTCCCTGTACTCAGGGACATTGGTTACAGTCGTAACATAGATGTTTTCTTCCGGGAACGGACACATCACAATATTCCTAATATATATAATTCATACGCAGAATAAAGGGGCGGGGCCTGGTTGAGTTGGTTAATAGTAGGTTAAAACTGGCGGTTATACATTTCCTAAACGCGCTCCAGCCGACCAATCAGAGCACAGTGGGATTTTCAGAAGGAGGGGCTTCATAGAGACGGGACCTAAACATGGGTGTGTTTCCCGTACAACGGTGTAACTCGCTGCTTAACTACCATAGTACTATACATTGTTGAAGAAATCAACTAGATAGTCGCGACTGTTTCCCGAAACCATATCAGTGTTTCCCCTACAATGTATTCAGCAGCGGCGCAGTGCCGCCGCTGGATTTTCAGCGCCGCTGCAAAATCTTTCCATGATCAGCAATATCACGACATTCACTTCATTCACTTACACACCTAAAAACACTGTCATGGCGACCGGCGGCGCTGCATGCGGTGGCTCTGAATACCCTTGTTAACAAGGAGGAAAGAGCCACATATGGAAATATTTTCGATAAGACTAATGTCACGTTGCCATAAGGGGCCGTTCACCCAGCACATTTTTTGCGCGTGCAAATTTATTATTTCAAATGCGGCCGGCTTGAAAAAACGAGCGCGCCTCTGTTCATGGTTGCATAGCAACGACAGACGCCACGGGAGAGCAAGCGCTTGTGGAAAGGAGAAAGCGGTACGAACTGCGCTCTCCATGAAGACGAGGAAGTATCACCTACTGCTCATAGTCCTGATAGTTAACGTTAAATCATATTTAATTTTTCAGATGAGTCTACTAAACTTGTTGGTGTCCTTCAGAAATCATTCTAATATGATGATACGTGATGCTCTTTTTTTTTTTTTTTTTTTTTAAAGATTCTTTGATTAATAAAAAGTTAAAAAGAACATCATGTAATAATATTTCACTATATTAGGCTACTGTTTTTTTCTGTATTTTTGATTAAATAAATGCAGGCTAGATGAGCATAAGACTTCTTGCAAAAACAAAAAATACCCCCACAATATCATTCAATTACCAAAGAGCCTTAGAGATCTTCTATAAAAAGCCCAGAAAAATTAAGTGCTCACAGATTGGGTGTGGCCTTTCCCATTAAGATAAAATTTTCAATAAATTGTAAATAATCTTTTTCTGGGTTGTGCCGTTTCATTTTTCCCCTAAACAATTTCTACCAAGCTGAAAATGAGCACAAAAGAAAACATGAACAATCCTGTCTAAAATTATAAAATGAAGGTTTCTGTTTGTGACTGCAGTTCAAGGTACGTGCTGCAATAATCATCCCTTGAATCAGTTGATGGTATGTCATATTTGTTTTTCTCAAAATGTCCATTTCTATCCACAAAACTTGCCAGAAGTCATGGTTTAAGGGGTTATTTAAAAAAAAAAATCTTCCAGGGTGCATGCCCCCGGACCCCACCACGCGCAGCTTGGTAACAACCTCGGGCACGTAACAGCACCGCTGCTGGAAAAATTTCTAGGGGAAACACTGCATATTGTCACAAATTTTTTTCAATCACATTGGTTAATGATGTCATTAACTTGGTGGAGTAATAACTTCTTTTAATAAATCTGTTAGAGATTGAATTAATGCTATAGATGTTTTGCTATAAATTATTGACATGGCATTTAATGACTATTTCTCATTTTTCTCAGTTATTTTGCTTTATTTCCAGAATCAATAATAGGCTCGTTCTTACGTACGTAGGGCACGTTCGCACATGCGCACTTATCAAAAACGGTGGTCTCTTGACAAAAAAAAAGACGTAAATGACATTTGTATGTACTGTAAATAAAAGATACAGAATTTACTGAATGTCAGCTTGCTTATTTTGATAAGATAAGGATTATCCACATGTCATGCAAACTAGAAACTACTCTTCTAACCAAAGGTCAACGCTGTCATTCTAAACAAACACTTTGTGATGCGGTTCGCGAATGTTCGTTAGAACTACAGTTTCGGGAAACACAGACTCGTTGAACTGCTGATAACGACAGAGCTTGCGACCATAGTTGGATAACGATGCTTTCGGGAAACAGAGCGTTACTGACAGACTGGGAAAAGAGGAGCTGCAACAATGTGAAACATGGGGAAAATTATGTGTTTTTGAACATTCAAGCATGAAAACTTATTCTAGTAGAGCCTAAAAACAAAATCAAGACTCAAGAAAAAGGGCTTAATAAGTCCCCTTTTTTATTCTGTGTCTCTTCTCAGGAAGGCGATCTTGCTATAAAGCATCTTGCTCTAAACCTGCCACTGCAGACGACTCCAGCGGCCCCGTACTGTCAGGGTGTCTGGATGAGCCTTATTAGGGGCTGTTAGTGCTGAATGTCATGTTTGTACAGCTCTAGTGTGAAGAAAATGAGTTCCACGGTGAAAGAGAGAGACGCTTCATCAGCGCCTCTCCACAAGCTTTAACAAGGAGTTTCCGAAAGTCAGCTGTCCTCTTGGAGTAACGAGATTACACTGGTTCTGCCGAAGCAACGAGACGCATTAACAAACAATGAAAACTGGACTGTGATTAAAGGTTGTGGGAGCGCTGACGAAATTTTTTCACTGTATTCTGGCTTAGCAGATCGATATTAATCAAATGATAATGTTCGGAGTTATTTGAATTAATATTTCAAATAATAACATGGCGCTAGCCGATTTTCAGGGAATGCAATAACTGATAAAAATGTAACTTAAATGCAATTTGTCGCCTTGGATAAAGAAATGTATAATGTAAATCATATACTCTTGTTAAAATCAGTAGTACGATCTAGTGTAATAATATGACTGATTCTGCAAAAAATTGTC